>NC_045441.1:139788382-139790068 GCF_002776525.5 Piliocolobus tephrosceles | reverse complement strand
TTTTTTTTTTTTTTTTTTTTTTGAGACGGAGTCTTGCTCTGTCACCCGGGCTGGAGTGCAGTGGCCGGATGGATCTCAGCTCACTGCAAGCTCCGCCTCCCGGGTTTACGCCATTCTCTGCCTCAGCCTCCGGAGTAGCTGGGACTACAGGCGCCCGCCACCTCGCCCGGCTAGTTTTTTGTATTTTTAGTAGAGATGGGGTTTCACCGTGTTAGCCAGGCTGGTCTCAAACCTGATCTTGTGATCTGCTCCGCCAGCTTCAGCCTCCCAAAGTGTTGAGATTACGGGCGTGAGCCACTGCGCCCCCCCCCCCCCCCCCCCCTTTTTCTTAAAATTAGCTGGGTGTAGTGGTGCATGTCTGTGGTCCCAGCTGTTTGGGAGGCTGAAGCGGGAGGATCATTTGAGCCCAGGAGTTCAAGGTTAACAGTGAGCTATGATCGCACCACTACATTCCAGCCTGGGCAACAGAGTGAGATCCTGTCTCCCTGTCTCAAAAAACAAAAAACAAAAAAAACAAAAAACACAAAAACAGAAGGCTGGGGAACAAGTACCCACAGAGCACCCTCAGATAGGTAGGTAGCCCAGCACCCTTACCCCCAGGTGGTCCTGCGCCTTCTCCCCAAGGTCCCGGGCAGGCTTGCGCCCTAGCTGCTCACTGTAGTTACCTGCTCATTGACAGACCAGGACTTCTCCCTCCCTCTACACCTCCCATTTCCCTGTGAGCGTTTCCTGGGACGCCTGCCAGGTGTACTCTCTGCGTCAAGTCCTAGCAACAGGGTCGGCTTCAGAGCCCAGCCTAGGCCAAGTGAGTTCTTCTAGTCCACATCCTCAGTGTGGCTTCCTGACTAGCAGCAGCTTGTCACTTAAAACTGGGTAGAAATGCAGATTCTCAGGCCCCGCCTGCTAAATCAGATTCAGAGATGCGGCCCCATGCTGTGTGGCTAAGCCTCCAAGTGACGGATGCAGGCTGCTGTTGGAAAACGATTGGACTGAGTTCTTAGGAAAAAACCCCAGGGAGAGACAGCCACCTGGGGGAGGAGACAGACTGAGTCGGAGGCTCGCCCCCGCTAGGGGTCCTGGGGGTGCGTGATCATGAATCCCAGAGGACTGGGCTTTGACTTGGGGGCCGATCCATTAATGAGGATGGGAGGATAAGGCTGCCGACGCAGCGGAAGGTGGGGGGGACACGACTTGAGGACCTTACCATTATCCCCAGGCAGAGTCCTCCCAACCAGGCACGGGAACCAACTTCACCAAACCGCGGAGTGGGGACTGGGCCCGGGCGGTGTTCAGCAGGGGCAGGGCCAGCTGGCGCGCAGGCATCTGCAGGGTGGAGCCCAGTAACTGTGGGGATCCCTGTTTCTCTGGAGGGGCGCTGTCCACTTCCCATAAGAACCTCAGGATAAGAGGCCGGGCACGGTGGCTCAAGCCTGTAATCCCAGCACTTTGGGAGGCCGAGACGGGCGGATCACGAGGTCAGGAGATCGAGACCATCCTGGCTAACACTGTGAAACCCCGTCTCTACTAAAAAATACAAAAAACTAGCTGGGCGACGTGGCAGGCGCCTGTAGTCCCAGCTACTCGGGAGGCTGAGGCAGGAGAATGGCATAAACCCGGGAGGCAGAGATTGCAGTGAGCCGAGATCCGGCCACTGCACTCCAGCCTGGGTGACAGAGCGAGACTTCG
>NC_045441.1:139721363-139788282 GCF_002776525.5 Piliocolobus tephrosceles | reverse complement strand
AAAAAAAAAAAAAAAAAGAACCTCAGGATACCCCCGTGGGGCGGAGTCCCCGGAGACGCCCCAGGTCACGCTCTCGCCGCCCCATCCCTGCCTGCGGGGGGCCGGGCAGGGAGGGAGGGAAGGAGGGAGGCCCAGCGCGCCCTGTGTGTCCGCAGTGTTCACGGGCAGCGGGGACGCTTGCGCCCGGGCCTTCGATGCGCAGTCTGGAGAGCTGCGGAGGGTGTTCCGGGGCCACACATTCATCATCAACTGCATCCAGGTAGGTCCCTCCGCCTTGCTCTGGGCCACTGCCCGAGGGAGGGAAGGTGCCCCGCCCGGATCCATCCACGCCGGCAGCCGCGTCCCCCCGCCTACCGCCTCGCCAGTGACGCCCGCCCCTGCGCCCGCAGGTGCACGGCCAGGTGCTCTACACCGCCTCGCACGACGGCGCCCTGCGCCTCTGGGACGTGCGCGGGCTCCGAGGTGCCCCGCGGCCCCCTCCGCCCACGCGCAGCCTCTCACGCCTCTTCAGCAACAAGGTGGGCTGCGCCGCCACGCCCCTGCAGCCGGCCTGACCCCGCGGGGCCCCTGCCGACGCCAGCCCAGACGCCCATCGGCTCCCAGAGCGCCCTGCCCTGCTCCCCGCGCCGGTGACGCTCGATGGCCGGGGAGGAGCGAGGAAGCCCGGGCGGGAGGAGAGCCCGGCGCAGGCGTCTGTTTTTTCTTTGGTGGCCAGGAGGCGCTGGGAGCGGGAGTGCTCGCCCTCGGGACCGCCCTCTTTTCCCTTTTAGGGTGACTCCTGCCCTCCCTCCCCATCCCTGACCTGGCGAAAGGCCTAGTCTCAGGGACCCTCCCACCTCAGGGGCGGCAGGCGGACTGCCCCAGCTCCCCCAGCCCCAGGAAACGGCCTTTCCTGCTGAGAGGAAGTGACTTTTTACAGAAGCCACTGAATCTGGTTATTTTGGCAAATTGTCCGTCTCGAGGGCCTTGGGGGGAACTAAAATACACAGCCTGAAAGTTCAAAGTACTCCTGTGTCCTCTTTTTGTTTTGCAAACTGAGTCTCAGCTTCTTTTCGGAGCTTGAGATTCTAGGAACCCAGGGCGGCGGGCCTCCTGCCCTGTGCCTCCTCACACCGGCCTGGGCAGCTTTGGGGGTGACTTGTGGAGATGCGGGGCTGCCGCCAGTGTCACTGGTGCAGGGAGTGGACTTGGAAGAGGCCAGGGAGCAAGGGAGCGGCTCTTTCACTTGTGCAGGTGACAGCGGGGACCCTGCTTGGGAGCTCTCATCATTTTCTGCCATGAATCTGGGAAGTTCCTTCAGGGCCTGGAGTAGGGGGAGGGGGGAGGGGACGGGCAGCAGCCCCATCCCCGGGCTCGTGCACAGGGGTCAGGGCAGTGCCTGATGCTGGGAGGCGCAACACACACGCCAGAGCCACCGAGCACCCAAGGGGAGCCCTGTGCCCAGGGGCTCAAGCGCCCTGCAGGAGGCCCCTCAGCACCCTTCACAGCACCTGGAGGGGGCGCTCTTCAGCCCTTTGGTGGTGCCGCTTTCTGCATCCATGTGCCCCGGTTGGCCCAGGTGCCAGGAGAGAAGCTGCAGGTGACAGTGTCTGCCGTGGAGAGCTCATCATCTCGCTGCAGAGAGAAGCATCTGCTGCAGGAGCAGCCCCATTCAAGTGGAGCAGCCCTTTCAGGTAGAGCAGCGTGCACTTCGTAGTCTTAATGCAGAAAATACTTCATCAGAGAGGGCCGGGGCCACGGCCGCCAGGGCTCAGCTGCCAGGCCTGATGGGCGGGTCCACCCTCGCCAGGATGAACAGGTAGGGATTGCACTGTGGGCAGTAGGAAGGGAGGGACGCAGGCGCTGTAACTCCTCTAGGCCAAACCTCCAAACCCTGGGAACCAAAGCGACCCCGACCCCCACCCCAGGAAAAAGGGCTGGTTGGGAGGCAAGCAGGTCGGTGCAGGAGAAGCCGCAGAAACGGCACCACGCACTGTTCTCTGGGTGAGACTTAAGCACACACAGACCTGGGGTCTTGTGCCAGGTCTTGCTGCGACCCGGAACCACTGGGGCCTGTGGCTGCCGCAAGGGGCGTGTCTACCAGAGAGGAGCTTTCCATCGTGCTGAAGGGACGGTTCCGGAGGTGCAGGCCAGAGAACCGCCCTGAGTGCTGCCTGCGGGCAGTGCTGCCGGCGGGCCCTGAGCCTGTGCAGACGCTGGCACTGACTCCTCCCTGCCGAAGACACTGTTGCTTGGTGATGCTGCACTCTGGCCTGAGCAGCCCCTCACTGATAGGTCAGCTCCGGTCCCCACCTTATCCAACCACATCAGAGAATGGAGCACGCATCAAGCCATCCAGAGAAACCAAATGGGGCGCGGACCCAAATCACGGCCGCTGCACTCACTTAGCATTTTTACAGCAACACACATTGGGGTAATTTCTACTTCCCCCGCGCAGAGAGCTTTGCGAGGCGCTGAGGACATAAAGACAGCCAGATGTCCATTCTCTCTCTGGTTTCTGAGAGCCAGAGAGATGGGGAGTGAGAGACTCTGATCTCCTGAACCCAGGCCTGGTCCCCTTCCAGCCACACCACTGTCGCCTTGCTATGAACGAAGCAAATGAGGTGTCTGCTTTTGATAAATTGAGTTGGCTAAGAGAGGAAGGACAGGAGCTACCCATGGGACATATGGGCAGGAACGCAGGGACACGGTAGGGCAGTGATCAGCATCAAGGACACCTAACCAGTTGTGCACACCATCATGCTGGCATGGGCTGCCCTCACCTGCCTGCCACACGCCCCTGCCTACTCCTGCTCCTCTAGTGGCATCCAGCCTCCCTGCTGTGATCAGCAATCATACCATCCGCCCCCATTCTTCTCTCCCCACAACTCACACCTTCTGGCAGTCCATGAACATGTCACACTCAGACTGTCCTGCCCCAAATACTATCTCATTTGTCCCACATCTAGAATGTTCTTTTTCCTTTGACTTCCCAAGGAGAACCCTCCCAGGCCCCCTCCTCTGCAACAGTCTCTCCTTCTCCAGCCTCAGCACCCCCCTGCCCCCTCCTCCACCACCTGTCCAGTTTCACAGGGTCAGCTGTAGGTACAGCAGGCCTGGCCCGAGTCTCCATGCCTGGAGGGCAGCCCGCCCTGGATATAGCGCATGCCCAGAACTGCCCCCCACAACCGGCTTCCTGTGCAGCTCTCTCTTCACAAGACAGGGAAGAGTTTTGGGGCCTGCTGGTGTGTCACTGCTTCTATGATGGCTAAAACCAGCTGGGAAGCTAGAAGACACGCCTGAACCAAGCTCAGGACAGCGACTTGCTAGCAAAAAGCTTCAATTCAGGCCCCAAATCCAAGTGTGGCATTGTGTCAAATGAGGCTGAGACTCCGTGTCACCTTAGCTCACCAGGCACTCCTGAGGCAAACCCTGACAGGTGCATTTCAGTCCCCTGCCCAGGATCCACCCCAGCCCCACTTGGCATGTGGCATCTTTCACAGCAGGTGCCCTCTGCTGCTTCTGAGGTCATCCTTCCATCTCCTCACAAAACTCAGTGGAAACAAACATCTTGCAATCACGATGAAGCACTAGTCACCGAGATGCTTTCAACACCTGCAGCTGGGGAGGCTGAGTAAATTACTGTAAAGTCTGGGTGACAATTTTTTGAATATATTTTCCACCTTTTATTTCCATCAGTATCATCCATTTAAGAAGAATGACAAGAAGTTTCCCATCAGTCCAAACGGGACCACCCACACTTTATGAAAAGGTTAGAGCATTTCAGCCGGTCCCACATGACCCATCCGTCTTCAGTCAGTGCCTTCTGGAAGGGAGGAAAAGTCTTGGATGCACCTGGAACTCAATCCACTCGGCATCTGGCTGCTGCTGCAGTCCTGGGGCTGGAAGGAGCCCCCACTGGGTGCACATCTACAGAGGAGTACGTGGCGCAGTGAGGACGGTTACTGCTGGAGCCGACACAGCGAGCTGCATACTTTTAGAAAGAGCCTCTGTCACATGGATAGAACAAAAGAAACCCCACAAAAAACCTGGAGAAAATATATCTAAGTCTCTGATAGATCTCTTAGCTAGCAGTGAGTTCAGTATGACAGCACAGAGTCTAAAAATATTAATTAAAAATAAATTGCTTTGGTTAGCATTTAAACCTTTCCCATTCAATAAAAGATTTCTGTAATGAGGAATGCTGAATATATATAAAGTCTGACACTCAATCTTGAATTTCTGGGGCGTATTTTACTGAACTAAGAGCATAAAACACTGGTGTCCTAGGCTGAAGACATCTGCTGCGACCTGGCCAGCGCCTCATCACTATACCCCACAGCACTTGAAGACTTAAGGATGATTTGAGGGGCGGGGGAAGGGTGGCACAGGAACCCATGGGGAACCCTGGCAGAGATGGCAGCTTGGGAAGCAGGAAGGCCATGGGCAGTGGGTGCATGAGGCAGGCAAGCCGGGCAGATGGAGCCACAGCTGGAGAGGAAGTGGTCCAGAAGTGGTCGGGATGCCCTTCCCAGGACCCTGCCCCAGACACCTTCCCCAGGATCCCTGTTCTGCGGGACCTCTGTTCCTTCCCATTTCAGGATAAAACACCAAGCTAGGGAAGGGGTTAGGGACGCAGACCAGGGAGGCAGATGGAACGACCTGCACCAGGCCAGAGGACGCTTCTTCCCCGAGACCACGCATGAAGGCCCTGGGACCCCTCCTGGCCTTGTCCCCTGCCTGTCCCCTCCTACGCCCAAAGAGGAACTTGCAATTCAGATAAAAAGTAAGAACAGAAAGAGCTGCATTCGCCTTTTCATAATGATAGCATTTATAAGCAGAAAATTAGCACTATTTCTCTTCATTATTTAGTTTTTCTTTGTTGCTGACTTCATATTTTCTACATAGGATAGGTACTCTGCAATAATCATTTCTTCATCTTCCAGAGTTGAGTCAAGATAGTCCTCCTCATGCTCTGGAATGTCTTCCAGTATCTCATTGACGGCCTCTGTCTCCATGTCTTCATCTGTTGAGGCACTAGAGGTTCCTACAATAAAATACCGCGGGAGTAAGTGAATTATGTGAGGATTGTCCTGGGGACACTGCACAACCACAGTCAACCTCAGACTGTGCCTCCTGCTGGCCACACTGTCCAGGTGGCCAGCCCAGCAACGTCAGGGGACGCCCCTCTCAGTCTCCACGTCTGCCGTGGCCTAGGGCACTGGCCCCGTCTGTTGGCTTCTGAAGATACTTTGCTGTCAACGTGGCCCTCAGAGACCTCAGACCTACCTGCAGAGTCAGAAGGGGATGTGGCTGGCGGGGACAAAGAGTCCTCCGGCGACAGCGGCAGGTCGGGAGGCAGGCTTCCTCCGTTGTGAGCAAGGGTCTGGGCAGCCAGCTGGACGTTGCCTCTGAACACTCTCAGCGCAGCTTCGGCCACAAGTGCATCAAAACCCATGTACACCAACTAGGGGAGAGGGCAGGGTCACAGCCTCGGCCACCCCCATCACCCACAACGAGCAGACAGCCGGCTCTCATGTTTAAGAGCTCCCGGCATGCGCACCATGGCCCTTTCGGCATAAGTCATGCTTCTGTGCAATGTGAGCGTGGAGCAGCCTGGAAGGGGGCTTGGAAGACTCGAGTCGGGTGCGTCAGTGAGCAGCCATCTCAGGACAGGCAGTGACCTCGGGCTGAGAGGAAGGCGCCACGCCAGTCTCACCGCGAGCACGGTGAGGTCGGTGGCCACAGCATACAGGCATGCTAATGTGTGTGGGGGGACAAATGTGGACAGAGTTGTCACTTGGGACACAAAGCTGGATGGGTTTCACAGGTCACAGTGACATCCTTTTAGGTCACAGGCAGATAAATGGGACTGATGTAAACAGCGGTGCATAGAAAAAGGAGGCAAACCTAAAGAGACCTTCCTGACACTTCCCCAGTTTTCCTGCTTTCCAAGGAGGCCTCCCCTGCCCTCTGTTGCTGCGTGGGTGGCCTCTGAGGTGGGCAGGTTACACCTGGAGCCTGGGAGCCAAGGTTTCAGCACAGACTCCCCCAGTCCTGCTGCCTGATTTACCCGGGTTACCCCAAGCAACCCCACCCAAGGCTGTCCAAGCTGAGGGCACAAAGACGTGTCACTCACTTGGTCAATGTTTTCCTGGGAGGGACTTTCTTGACGGTTGTCAGTTTCAGGATTGGAATCATTTAACCACCACATCTGAGGATTGCTGAGCAGAATCTAAAACACACAGGAACACCCTTTACCCATCACTAAGCTCTTCACACATTCAGACAGGCACCACACCCTGCCATGTGCTCGGCAGACCCAGCCGTCCTCTGCTGCTACGAGCAGAGAAAGGGGCTCCCGCCTGGGCTGATGTTCCCAGAGGCTTCCAGCCAGAGACCGGGACAGTGGGGGTTTGAAGAAGGAGCAAGACTAGTCAGGGGAAAGATCCCTTCTGACAGAGCAGGAAAGGACAGAAGAGCAGGCGGAAGCAGCATCCGAGAAAACAGGTTTTGTCAGAGCTACAGACAGAAAGGTCTCTTAAGCAGCTCAGGGCTGCCTGATTGATCTTTGAAAGTGTCGTGCCCTCTAGACTTCAAATATCAGGCAGGTAGTAGAGTTCTTTTGACCCTTGATTTCTTCATCACACAATACGTAATCTTAAAGACTCTGTGGAGACTTTCCTTTCCAACACTCAGTACTTCTCTGTTGGCTGGAGGTATTTATGTGCTACTCATATAATTCCAGTCCACTTTGAGACCCATCGGTCCCTTCGGATGTTCAGAATTTCCCACCTCTTAACATTTCTCCAGCACAAAAACATCAAACTAGATATTCAAATACAATTTTAAAATTTAACGTATATGTTAAATATACATATACATCATAACAAAAGTACTGACTTGTGGAGCCTTCCAGGGAACAGGGCAGGGATAAGAGACAAAGGCAGGGTGAACCCCCCATGCCTGCTGCACCCACACCCGCCTCAGCAGGGCAAATGAGTACACCTGCCCTGCCCTCCACCTGCCTCCACCCCCATCTCTGCCCCCCAGCCCCGCCCCCAGCACGCACACAACCTAAGCTAGCTCCTACCACTCCGCCTCCTGCCTGCCATGCTGCCCCAGCTCTGCCTGGACTGCTGCCTCCATGCAGCCAGCCCCCTGCCTCCCGTGCACCCCTGGGGACTCCCCACCACGTGTGCTCTGAGTTTGTCTCTCACCGAGCTGCGGGGCTGAGAGGGCAGAGGGTGCGTCCATACCAAGCTGCTGAGACACAGCACAGCACCTGCCCTACTGAGGATTCAGCACCTGCCCTACTGAGGATTCAGCACCTGCCCTACTGAGGATTCGATCTGCTTCTCCAACACAGGGAAGGAAGTGGCCCAGGTAAGGTCACTGCTCTTTGGATCCCAACCTGCTGTCACTCCTGAGGGGTTCTCTGAAAAGCTCCCCCTTTGCCAACATGTACTATGGACTAAATAAATAAAACTAGATACTTACATTTAAAATTTTAATGCCAAACAATTATACTACAAGTTGAATTACCATTCTCTTTTTCTGCTATGGAAACTGCCTGTTTACACTACACTCTGCTGCACACAGAAACCCTATATAAAGTCCTGGCCTGTGGACTCTGCTGGTGTGGACAGACACCATGTTCTGGAGCCAGGCCTGGGCCAGGCACTGAGCATGGGGCCTCATGGGGCCTCACATGGCTTCTGTCCAGGCTGGAGCCCAGGAGAAAGCTGCCCTTCAGATCTGATGACGGGGCAGCCCATAGGAGTGAGCCTGGGAGGACGCCCGAGAGCCATGGAGGGAGCTCTGGGCAGGACCCACTGCTCAAAGACAAGGTCAGAGGCCCCGAGGGAGCGGCTACCTTCAGGGCCTCGTCCAGGTTCCCGCTGGCTGCATGGAGCGCCCGCTGGGCTGCGTGCGTGGAGTAGCCCATCCTTTTCAGACACCTGATGTTCTCGAGGCGGCGTCTTTTCTTCTCTTTTTCCTCCTCCCTTATTTGGGCCAATTCCTTTAGGAAAACAGCAAAGTCCCATCCCAAGTTAGGGACTGAGATTTCACAGCATCTCAGTCTGCGCTCTGCAGGATTCTCGGGGTTTCCAGGCAAAGCCAAAAAACCAAAGCAAAGCACAGCGGGACCTCTGTCTACCTCTCCTCACCCAGCCAAATGGCAGAGGTGCCACAGAGGCAGAGGGGTGGTGGAAGTGCTGCTTCTGAGGGCAGGCAGTGGAAGTGAGACACCCGTGGGGCAGGAAGGAGGTGCCTCATGAGCCCTGCCATCCGGCATCAGGATGGGCCACTCGCCCAACCCAGCGCACTCCCACTGCAGAGGTCGCAGGCGTGAGGTGCATGGATTCTCTTCTAGGAACTGGGCAGAAGAGCTTCCTGCATGTGGTGGGAAGGCCTTCCAGCCTTTGATGAATCGCCCACGGACTCAAGTTCAAATGTGATGTGGCATCGGGGCTCCTGGGCAATGTCAAGGTTGATGACCCACCCACCACAGCTTGGGGAGCAAGGACTCCAGGGCCTTCTGAGGCCTGTCATTCCATTCAGTACCCACAGAATGCCCAAGGGACAAAGTTCATCTAACCTCTTGGTTCTCAACCCTGTTTCTCAGAGTTGCCTGCTATTGCTGCAGGAGCACAAGGCAGCTGCAGAGGGTTCTAGTTTCTTCGCCTCTCCCACCCAGGGCCAATCAGGAGGGTTCCAGCTTATTTTGTAAACTAGTATGCCCATAAACATGTCATTTAAAAAGGGGATTTTGCTGCTTAAAAACAACAACAAAGCAAGTTTGAAAACCAGGAATTTAATCCAACCTCATTATTTTCCCAACAAGGAGACAGAAAGCTTTCAACAAAGCTAAGTGACTGCCACATTCTCCCAGGGAGAGCAGCTCCACCATCAGCAGCAGTGAGGACGGGGGAGAAAACAGACTCCCCTCCTTCCAGAGACCTGCTCCTGCCTCCCCCCCAGCCCAGGCAACAGGCACCTCCCTGCGTTTTCCCCACAGCAAGAAAGTGGCCTCATCTCTTAGGAAAACAAAAGCACCATCATCGTGGAACCAGACTCCACAGCACCACGGTAGGAGCAGGCAGAGCAGAGTGGCTGCTGGAAACATCTCCAGGGATGAAGATATCTGTAGACTCATGGCCTGTCTCTGTCACGGGAGAACCTCCCCTAGTTGGTGTACATGGGTGCCTCTCTGCACCCCGAGAAACCAGCTGCACCAGGCCTGTCTCATGCCCCCGTTACATGCTCTACCTCTCAGCGGCCAGTCTCCCCCAGCTCCAGCCCCGCTGCACAGCGCAGTGGGCTCCGTCATTCCAGTCACCTACCTAAAAGCCCACAGCAGCTCCCGACCACCTCCCCACACTGAGGCACCAGCTCCTTATTATGCTACTCAGGGCTCCCACTCCCTAGCCCCAGCAATGCTTCCAAACTGACCTTATCCTGCCACACCACCCCAACCACGCACGCCAGCAGGAGTCTTTCATGCCACTCACATTTGCACTTTTATTCACACTTACACTCCACATAAAATGCCTTTACTGGTCCCATCCTCTGCTTTCAATACAGTTTCTTCCATTTATATTCCAACAGGCTAAGAAGCACGCCTAACATCCAAGCACAGAGAAGGACACTGCCAGCCAGCCGACCTGGGCATTTCCTACCACAGACCTCACATCAACTGGGAGCTTCGAAGAACGTTGCCTTTCATTACAAATGTCTTAGTCTGTTTCCTTTTAATCATGCAAACACACGTGAGAAAATTATTTTCTGATATATTTCTCTTTATACTAAGATGAGTTAGAAAGATAAAGTAGATCAAATCAATGACAGTACCGCACTGAAGTGGCTACAGTTCAGTAGAATCAGATTTCAAGAGAGAGGCATTGTATGGTCCCAAGCAGCTGGGACCACCTCTTAGGAAGGCTGCCTCTCACAGTCTGGCCATACTGAAACATGATCTGTGATCTCTGTTTCTACAGCTGTTGCTTTTTGCCAGATGAGAAACGGGTCTGTACTCAGGGCCATGTTGCACAAAAAATATAAACTTTTAAAATTATATATTAAAGGCTGGGTGCAGTGGCTCACACCTGTAATCCCAGCACATTGGGAGGCCAAGGTGGGAGGATTGCTTGAACCCAGAAGTTTGAGACTGGCCTGGGCAACATGGTGAGACCCCATTTCTACAAAAAATAAAAACAAAAATTAGCCAAGAGCTCTTGGCAGGAGGATCATTGGAGCCCAGAAGATCAAGGTTGCAGTGAGCCATAATCATGCCACTGCACTCCAGCCTGGACAACAGAGCAAGACTCTGTCCCAAACGAAAACAAAGAATTTACATTCAGCTCAGTTAGATGCCCATACCTAGAATGCTGGAACTCTGTGGGCAGCAGCTTTCTCTCGCTCATCTAAAGCTCCAATAGGAGCTCACTTTCTGTGGGACATTGTTCTTGTCTTTCCAGCACCCATTCTACCCCTCCCAGAAGTGTGGGAGGCTGCTCCAGCTCCCCAGGTGGCCCCTGAATGGGCTAAGGTGGCGACCCTCTACCTCTTGCCACAGGCCCGAGCCAATCAGTCTTGGCATTCCTCCAGCCTCAGTGAGAACAGGTTCAAGGCTTCTCAATCACAAGAAGCTCAGGATTTTCTCTGAGGATTCTGGGACAGAGATTATGGCCCTTGGTGTGACTGGATGACACTGATGACATGGGGTGGGGGGTGGGATAGAGAGACAGACCTCAGGTCCTCAGTGACATCAGTAACCACTGAATCACCTGACCCTGAGACCTACTCTACTGCTGGACTTTTTACGAGTAAACAGGCCAATAAATCCCGTCACATCCGTTTTTTTGATGTTTAGGCAATTCTGGTTTTTTTCTGTTGTTGTTGCTTTCAGCCAAAAGCATCCTAACTAATAACACCCATTGGGTGGAAGAGGGAGCAGGATCAACTGCACTATACACACTGTTGTTTTTTATTTGCATTTTCTCCAAGGGCTTTTAACTTCAGAAATGTACAAGTGATGTGACTCCACTATGCTTTAAAAGACTGCCTCTGAGCTACAGCTCTTCCCGTGTGTAAGATGAGAAGTATCTGTCCTATGGCCTCTCGGGTGGTCACAGGCAGAAGTGAATGACATGAGTGTGACAAATGTTTTATGAACTATAGTCTCATACACTGATGAGAATTGTTTTCCAAATGATCTCATTTTAAAACACTAGCTTTCCAGATGCTAATAAAATCTTACTGGTAGTGGAGTAATAGTAAAGCAACAAATCAGTATCAGCAATGTTCGTTTTTCTGTTAGTACTTAATTAGACCATGTAAAACTCAAACACACAGAACTCAACTTTTTAGCCCATCGCAGTGGCTCACACCTGCAATCCCAGCACTTTGGGAGGCCAAGGTGGGCAGATCACTTGAGGTCAGGAGTTCGAGACCAGCCTGGCCAAAATGGTGAAACCCCATCTCTACTAAAACTACAAAAAGTAAAGCTGGGCATGGTGGCGGGCACCTGTAATCCCAGCTACTCAGGAGACTAAGGCAGAAGAATCACTTGAACCTGGGAGGCGGAGGTTGCTGTGATCACACCACTGCACTCCAGCCTGGGTGACAGAGTGATACTGTCTTGGAAAAAAAAAAAAAAAAAGAACTCAGCTTTTCAAAGTCTCTGCCTTTACCTACTCATTGACTTCTATAGCAAGACCCAAAGGACCACGATTGGACTAGGCAAGAGAGAAAGGTAATGACCACAGCTTGTGTTGTAAAAGGAGAAACCCAAGCAGCCCTGGGACTGCTCACCATGGAATCAACCCACGAACCCACTCCCTCTCTGGCATCATGTAGGCAAACAACCACGGGGCTTTCCTGCTCCCATCCAAATACCCCTGAGGCTGTTTTTCTCCTTCGGGATTATCCTAGTGTTTAGCAAAAAGGGAAACGAGGTAACATACATGTGAGGATTCTAGAGACTTCTGTGGCTGGAGTTTACAGCTAGAAAGGGCCTGTGAGATAATGTAGTACCAACTTCTTGTTTTGGCAAAAGAAGAAAAATGGTTCTCCTGCTAATATTCCACCATGATCTCCCTCTAGGCCTCAGTTATTTTACTGCAGGACATACTGGATAGAATAAGGATCCTTCCAACTCCAAAATCCTAAGGTCTTCTTTAATGTACTTAATTGTTTCAAATGATTATAGTTTTTTAACCTGTGCTTTCATAATATAATCCAACTTGTTTCTATGATTTGACTTATGTTTCTAGGCAAGGATGCAATCCCCAACTTTAATAAAGACCTCATGAAAAAACAGTTTTCTGTTTTTAAAATGACTTCCAGAAATACACTATGGTGTTAAAGAGAGAAAGGGGACTGTTTGCCACCACAGCAGGAAACAAAACTAAGGAGACTGCGGCATGAGAAAAATGATCCAATTGAAAAAGACAAGTTTCAGCCGGGCACGGTGGCCGACACCTATAATCCCAGGACTTTGGGAAACTGAGGTAAGCTCATCACTTGAGGTCAGGAGTTTGAGACCAGCCTGGCCAACATGGCGAAACCCGTCTCTACTAAAAATACAAAAATTAGCTGGGTGTGGTGGCGGGCACCTGTAATCCCAGCTACTCAGGAGGCTGAGGCACGAGAATTGCTTGAACCCAGGAGGGGGAGATTGCAGTGAGCCAAGATCGCACCACTGCACTCCAGCCTGGACGACAAAGTGAGACTCTGTCTCAAAAAAAAAAGTTTCTTCTTCCTTCCCAATCTGGAGTAATAAAGAGTTCCTTGTTATTAACACCTCCTGTGGGACTATCTTTTTTTGTTCTTTCATACCTAAGAGAGCTAGGGCATTGTGAAAGTGGGTACCTCTCTGCGGTTGGTAATATGAGTGGCCGCATGATCCACATTCCCATCACACGCCCTCAGGCCAAGCCGGGCTTCCTGGGCAGTAAATCCCAACTGCAACAAATTGTCCACTTTTGATGGATCAATGTATAGCTCTTTCAAGAGCTGACGTGCCTGGAGACAGGGAGAAATGTAAGAATCATGTAACCATAGCAATACTTAAAGCTTAATACAAAGTTAAAGCCTAAAAGAAATTAGATTGTGCCCAATGTGAATTAAAGGGCATCAGATTTTGGATAAAATCTCTAAACTAGGCCTGTTATTAACAAGTACAAATGGAAAGAGACCAACACTCTCTCTACTCACATTACACAGCCTCAGCACAACACCAGGAAAGAGGCTAGGTGTTGTGGAAGTGACTGGTATCCACTTTTTTTCTACAACAAAAGCCCCTGAATTTGAGCTGTGCATGTGGCATTTCTCACCCTCCCGTGCAGCTGGGTGTAGCCAGGTGGTGAAGTCGAGGTCAATGGCATGCAGCCACAGTGCTGGGTGCAGCTGCTGGGCCATCTCTCAAGTGGCCTGCTCTGGACGCTCTCTTGCCCCCTCTGCTGGCTGGAAGAGGCACTGACAGGAGCAACCTGGGACGCCTCGCTGAGGCTGGCAGGCTGCTCACTGCTTTGGCCCCGCTCACCTCCAGACTGCAAGATGAGTGAGCCATAAACTTCTATCCAATTAAAGTCACTGTCTTTTTGAAGTCTCCTTATTACAGCATCTGGCTGTACTCTAACAAATACAAATATGTTTCTGGTTCAACATCTCCTGTGCACGGAGAAAGCACAGGCATGTTTCTCACAAGTCACAAACTACTAAGTTAAAATCCTTAACTTCCGGGAGTGTTTTTTAAAAGGAGGTGAAAACGGTTACAACTTTATTTTCTTACCTTGTTAAGATACTCACAAGCCTCTACATCATTTCCACTGTGATAGTTTCGGATACCTTGAAGTAAGTAGAGTCTTAGAAACAGTACTTTCTCTTTCCCACAATTTCCCTAAAATTATTGAAGAAAAAAAGGACAAAGTTGCCTTATTTCTAATTACAGGCGTATAATACTCACATCTGTAATTCCCTTGGTCTCCAGAGGGGCAACATGGTAGTATTAAAACGTCCGTGGCTTCACTAGGACTGATGGCAAAAGTGAAGCCCCTTCTTCCCCATCCCCTGCGCTACGACGACATTCCTCCAGACGCGCAGCGCCCCAGACGCGCAAGATATGCAGCACAGTGGCCCTCCTGGTCAGCAGAGAAGTATGCAGAAATCCAAACCCGGTATAAGAGAATCTACATCAGCAGGATTGTGATGACTTGTGGAAATCAGAACAATCCTTACTCGAGCCAGAGCTCTTGAGCTGGGACTCATTCACTCTAACTGTTACTGCTGAAATGTCTATTTTCTGCATTTACATCTTGCAAATTAGACTCTACCCATATAAAGAAGTCTGCAGCTCTCTCCTGGTCAGGGTGATCACTGGTGGGGTTCTATGACTAGCAAACTGTGTTGCTTTGGGCTAAATGCTCCCACACTAAAAGAGACAGCCAGATTTGTAAAACATTGAACACTTTATAAATATATAGGTTAAGAAGAGTATACTGCATATACTACTATCAAAATGAAATCACCTTGTGGCAGTAGTTCAAATACTTTAACAGGAATAAACACAAATGCTAGAAATGGACTCAACAAGACATAAAATGAATTCCAGGAACATACTTTTATGTGGACCAGTCTCTGATGATTTTCTCCATAACAATTTTTAAAGCATTTCTGGGCCAAGTTTAATTTTTTTTCTGCATCATCAAGACATTCCAGTTGTTCCAGGCGGAAGTAACACCACACTATATCCAGCTGGAGGACGGCATAGTTATCCACTGTGTCCAGCAGCTCTCTGCAGCACTCACTGGAAAGAGAAGGAAAATGACATCATTGCCAAGCAGCATTTGAAACATTTGTAGCATTTGAAACCTTTTTCTGAATTACTGGAATTCTTTCCCAGTTCTTGGTATATGTTCAAAAGCTGACTGCTCTAAAAGAGAGATCCTAATGTTTAGGAAGGGAGCTGTATTTATAAACTCATCCTTCTAATGGGGGAAAAAAAGAGAAATCAGGGCTTAGGAATCAAAGCTTACCACCACTTGCCCCAGGACACACATGCAGTCCCTTGACAGGAAGGAGAACCCAGGACCACTGTTTTCGAGACCCTCAGCAAATACTGGGAAGACCATGCTTTAAAACTGTGACTTCCAATCCTGACTGCAAATTAGCATCACCTGGACCAGAGCAACATTCGTTGGTTCTTTCTTTCTTTTTTTTTCTTTTTTTTTTTTTGAGACGGAGTCTCGCTCTGTCGCCCAGGCTGGAGTGCAGCGGCGGGATCTCAGCTCACTGCAAGCTCCGCCTCCCGGGTTCCCGCCATTCTCCTGCCTCAGCCTCCCGAGTAGCTGGGACTACAGGCGCCCGCCACCTCGCCCAGCTAGTTTTTTGTATTGTTAGTAGAGACAGGGTTTCACCGTGTTAGCCAGGATGGTCTTGATCTCCTGACCTCGTGATCCGCCCGTCTCGGCCTCCCAAAGTGCTGGGATTACAGGCTTGAGCCACCGAGCCCGGCCCCCTTTCTTTCTTTAAGAATCATTGATCCCACCTAGACCAAACATAATAGAAATCTCTGGGGGTTGGGCCTGGTTGTTATATTGCCAGAGTCTCCCCAGGTGAGTCTAACCTACAGCCAGGGCTGAACACCGCTTCTTTAAAGACGCCAAAAAAATCCCTACGTATTATGAATGCCTCGGCTGATGAAGGCTCGGACAAGACATTCATGTTCAACCACATTCAAGCTGGGGGAAAATCAATCCAGAAAGCGCCAGGCTCTAACGGCCCAGCTGATTTCTGAGGGCCTGTGTGCAGGCAAAAGGAGACTCTATCCGTGGCAGCAGGCTGAACCCAGGCGCAGAGAAGGCAAGAAAGAGAGCAACAGAAGTCAGCGTGCTCCAAAAGAAGTGCTGGCAAAGGCAGCCATCAAAGTGACTGATTTTAAGTTATGATTACGTTAAAAATTCCTAGTGCCAATCTAGGTCTCAAGTCTTCAATAAGAACATTTGGAACCACACATTGTATATGAACAAGGTTTTATATCTTTGTGTTCATTGGTGTTCTACTAAAAATAAGACTGCTCTTGTATAAAACTACAAAATCCACATAGCCTCAAGCTTCCTGTCCTGCCTATCAAAATATGCGTGGAATAAAAAAAAAAAAAAAAAAAAACCAAAAGGACTTTTATTTTGTCATTTGCCCTTTAAAACAGTAGTCTCCTAAAGAGGACCCGTGTAGACAGTCCATTTGGGGGTGCAGCAAGAAAAATGTATCACGGCAGTATTTTTACACTGATTTTCACCTCTCTCAACATTTCGAATTTTGTGAATGTTTGAGAACATATACACCATATTTTACACACACATGTGCACGCAGACACACAGATGTGGAGCTGGGTGAGGGGTACTTTCTCCAAATTTACTGCTCAGCCTGAGAACTTGACTTAGAAAAAGCAGCGCTTTGTGGATTGTGGTCTGATCTCACAGGCACGGTGAGATTTCCTGGCTCTGGACACATTCTGGTTCCTGTGACAGAAGACTCTCCTGCCACTCACAGGAAAGCAATGGGCATGTGGCCGAACTTCTCCATCTCCTGCATGTTGCTTTAACAGGCTCATTTATGCTTTACTAAGCATCAGGAGCATGGACAGAAATGGCCTCATGTCAGTTAAAAATAAAATCAATATGCACTTATCTCAAGTTGGACCCAGGATCGAGTATTTATTTGTGCAGCCAAAAAAAAAAAAAAAAAAAAAAAAGAGAGAGAGAGAGAGAAAAACCAACAAAATGAACAAACACACAAAAAAACCAAAGCAGAGGTCTCAGAGGGGTACATGTCATCCTTACAGTTTTGAGAAATCAACACATTATTATATATAAAACTATATTTAAACCTGATCATTTGCTTGGGGAAAAGTGGTTTCTTAAAGCCTGGTATAAATGGAATTTAGAAGGCCGGGCGTGGTGGCTCACACCTGTAATCCCAGCACTTTGGGAGGCTGAGGTAGAAAAATCACTTGAACCCAGGAGTTTGCGACCAGCCTAAGCAACACAGAGACTGTCAAAAACTATAAAAATAAAAAATTTAATTTAGAGTATACTTTTATTAACACTACTTTGGTTTACAATTTTAGTAGCATTAATATTCAGCACTGTTGATACATTTTCATGCTGACAATATTAAAATAAACGTACAACATTTATTTAAATAAAATCTACTGAGCCTAGCTTTCAAAAAATAAAATAAAATCCTGGCCAGGCACAGTGGCTCATGCCTGTAATCCCAGGACTTTAGGAGGCCGAGGCGGGCAGATCACCTGAGGTCAGGAATTCAAGACCAGCCTGGCCAACATGGTGAAACCCCATGTCTACAAAAATTAGCTGGGCATGATGGCGGACGCCTATAATCCCAGCTACTTGGGAGGCTGAGGTGGGAGAATTGCTTGAACCCAAGAGGCCGAGGTTGCAGTGAGCGGAGATCGCGCCATTGCACTCCAGCCTGGGCGACAGTGCAAGACTCCGTCTCAAAAACAACAACAAAAATTAAATCCCATTTGAGCTTAAGTCAGTTATTTAACAGAAATTTATTATGTTTGTCTCACAGATTTTTTTTTTTTTTTTTTTTTGAGACAGAGTCTCGCTCTGTGGTCCAGGCTGGAGCGCAGTGGCGCAATCTCGGCTCACTGCAAGCTCCGCCTCCCGGGTTCACGCCATTATCCAGCCTCAGCCTCCCCTGTAGCTGGGACTACAGGCGCCCACCTCCACGCCCGGCTAATTTTTTGTATTTTTAGTAGAGTCGGGGTTTCACTGCGTTAGCCGAAAAGGTCTGATCTCCTGACCTTGTGATCTGCCCACCTCGGCCTCCCAAAGTGCTGGGATTACTGGTGTGAGCCACTGTGCCCAGTCTAAAATTTTCATGTTAAAGAAAGAAAGATACTAATTTCAAGAAAGGTAAGCCTGGCCAGGCGCAGTGGCTCACACCTGTAATCCCAACACTTTGGGAGGCCAAAGCGGGCGGATCACCTGACGTCGGAAGTTCAAGACCAGCCTGGCCAACATAGTGAAACCCCGTCTCTACTAAAAATACAAAAATTAGCCGGCAGTGGTGGTGGGCGCCGGTAATCCCAGCTATTTGAGAGACTGAGGCAGGAGAATCGCTTGAACCCAGGAGGCAGAGGTTGCAGTGGGCAGAGATTGCAGTAAGCCAAGATTGTGCCACTACCCTCCAGCCTGGGCGACAGAGTGAGACTCCGTCTGAAAAAAAAACCAAAAGCCAAACTTACCTAACTTTTTTCAAGAAAGATTGGCTAAAAAGTCATTTTCAATTTTATTACTGGTTTTAAGGAATTGGATTATAGTGTGCTATAGTTTTTTTTTTTTCTGGTATTTCTTGTACTTGGGGTTCATTAAAGTGATTGCATCTGGGGGTTTATAGTTTTCATCAAACTGGGAAAAATTATGGCCATTTTTTTCTTCAAGTATTTTTTCTGTCCCACATGCCTCCCTTTCCAGGGACTCCAATTACATGCATTTTAGGCTGCCTGAAATTGTTCCACAGCTTGCAGATGCTCTGTTCATTTTATCTTCTTTTCAGTCTTTTCTGTTTTCTCAGATAGTTTCTATTGCCTTAGTTAACATTTACTAATCTTCTCTTCTATAGCGGCTATTTCGCAGTTCGTCCCACCTAATGTACTTTTCATCTTATGTGTTGTACTTTTTCTCTCTTACGCTCTGGTTTGGCTCTTCTGAATGTCTCCCGTGTCTTCATCTGACATGTTCAATTGTTCCTCTGCCTTCTTGAGCATGTGGATTACAGTCACTGTTTTAATGTCCTTGTCTACGAATTCTATCTTCGGTGTCACTTCTGGATCTGTTGCTACTGACTGATTTTTCTGCTTGTTATAGCTTGCATTTGCTTGTTTCTTTGCATACCTACTAATTTTTCAGTGGATGCTTGATATTTTTGAGTTGCTAAATGATTGCAGTTTGTTAGGGATGCACCTATTTCAAAACAGTAAGTTAAGGGTACTGTTGAGAACTAGCTTTTAAGCTTTGTTAAGTGGGACCAAATTATGCCCTAGTACTGAGGCAACACCTTTCTGAAGATTCCATTTGATGCCCTGTGACTACCAAATTCTCCACTCTGGCTGGTGGGAATATGAACTATTCCTGGCCTTGTAGGAACTCTGGGGATTATTCCCTGCTTCTTTCATGTGGTACCTTGCCCAGCCCTGGGTGGTTTCCTCACACACATGTGCTGATCATCGCTGAGCAGAAGACTCAAAGGCTCCTCTGAAGCTGACATCCCCTCTCCGGCAGCTCGCTCCTCTCACCTCCTTGGCCTCCTGCACGCCCCGCTCCATGTCCTGAACTCCAGGGAGCACAAGGCTCTGCCTGGGTTTGCCGCCCTCCCTGCCCCGTAGCCTGAAACTTCTCCAGGCACTGAGCTCCCCTCATGTTTCCCCACCCCAGGGTCACCGTTCTGCACTGCCAGGAAGTCACTGTTTCATACTATTTGGGGAAAGAAACTATTCTTGATCATACTACATACCATACTCCAAGACATATGGTAGGAAGTTGTGACAGAACTTCTAGATTACTTGGAGAAGTTAGGGGGGAAAAATCAAATGGAAAAGGAAATGGAAAAACTGAAGTTTCCTCCATCTGCAGTCTATTTGGCTTGCATTACTGCTGATTTCGTTTATGAAAAGGGAGAAATCACACACACAAAAAATATGCTAACAAGTTGGCCAGGATTAACAGATGCCCAGAAAACAAATAACTTTCTCTACTTAGAAAGACATTGACAATTATTATTTCATTATTGTATCTACTACTTACCGAACATGGTAATGTACCATGAACTGAAGATGTAGCAAAATTTTTATTCAGTGGTTCCCTGAGACCTAAAAATTATTTCAAGGATTTGTCCAGGGTAAAAAGATTGAGAGAGGCTCACACAGATGTATGAAGATCAACCATGTCTTTATAACTGCTGAAGCTCGATTATGAGTGTATATGGAAGCTCATTATACTAATTTTTATTTTTATGTCTATTTGAAATTTTCCATAATAAAAAATGAGAAACAACTATGGAAGGGAATGAAAAATCTACTTAAATTTTTAGGACCTAATTTACAGCCTGTTTACTCTGCACTGTTTGCAGAAGAGAATGAAACTAACATCCTTTCAGAAACAGGCACCCACCAGCCCTCATTCTCACTATTCCCAGCCCGGCCCCTCCCCTCCCAGTCCCTTCTCTGTGTATGTTAAAGTTGAGACTTGTTCACTTAGAACCCAAAGGCACTGACCAATGGAAAACTACAAATATTTGCATTCATCTTCTGGGAGTATACAGTATTATCTTGGGAATGCACCAAAACAGAAAAGAAGTTAACACTAAATTTGTTAACTTTTGACCATTTTCAAAAAATCAAGTCTACTTTTCAAATGTTGAATACGTCTGCATCACAGTCTCTTAGTACCATTTCCCATGAAGAGGAACCAGGACTCCTTGGGAAATTGCTGATTCCTGGTCTGGGGCGTTAAATGCCCAAGATGAGCCTGGAGTATCTTTGGATTCCAGAAATCAGAGACTGCAAAGACTAGCAGGGTTGAGTCAAAAAAACACAGGGGCTGCCTGCCAGCCAGCGATGACCAATTTAAGCACAGAAGTTTGAAACACATCAAATGTTTTAAATCCATGAGTTAATAATGATACTTAAGAAAATGAAAAGAAAAAGAAACCTCTTTGGTCACCTTTGGAGGGTGATAGTGAAGGAACTCATTTATTTTGAAAGCAAGAAAATAAGGAGAAAGGAACAAAGTATTTTATTCTATCTTTCCTATACAAATTGTACCTTCACATATAAAATAACTGATGAGCAAAAAAAATTTTTTTCAGAATTCCAACAATAAATGCAGAAGGGAAGCCAGGTGCGGTGGCTCACACCTGTAATCCCAGCACTTTGGGAGACCAAGGCGGGAGGATCACATGAGTCCAGGAGTCCAAGACCAGCCTGAGCAACACAGGGAGACCCCATCTCTATAATTAAAAAAAAAAAAAAAAATAAAGGCAGACACAGTGGCTCACACCTGTAATACCAGCACTTTGAGAGGCTGTGGTGGATGGATCACTTGAGCCCAGGAGTTTGAGACTAACCTGGGCAACATAGTGAAACCTCATCTCTACAACAAATACAAAAAAATTATCTGGGCATGGTGATGTGCACCTGTGATCCCAGCTACTTGGGAGGCTGAGGTGGGAGGATCACTCCAGCCCAGGAGATGGAGGTTGCAGTGAGCTGAGATGGTGCCACTGTACTCCAGCCTGGGTGACAGAGTGAGACTGTATCTCAAAAAAAGTAATAATAAGTGCGGAAGGAATAATATCACCATCATACAGCTCTTAAACAATGGATTTGAGGAGTAATCATCAATAGTACCCCAAAACCATTAGGTGACAAGCTGACAGGAAACTTTATAATGGAAAGTTCTAACTAGCAACATAGCACATGTACAAAAGAAGAGAGGATATCCTACCTGCTTGAAAATTCTTTTCTTTACAGGGAGGAAAAGTCAATTAGAAATACAAAGGGAAAAAGAAATTCACCAGTCTACACCATAACTACTCTTTTACATTAACCACTGTCGTAGACGAAAGTCTGCAGTCTCAAGGGCATGGCAGGGTGCTCTGTATAGTCTGGGCCATCTTCCTTAAAGCTGGTATTCACCAAGTACAAAAGCGCCTACCAGAAATATTTGTCAGCGTCCAACAGACATGGCAAGGCTATTCCATATTCTTTTCTTTTCAGGAAAGCTCTGCCCTTCTCATGATATCCCATAGCTAACATAAGGGCCTAGGAAAAAATATGAATTTAAAAAACATCACTTTAAAATATAATAAAACAAATTATATTAAAAGCATATTACTTTTCAAAAACCAAATAAAGTAAACGAAAACCCCACAGATATGTTTAACATTAAACCCCCGCTTACCTATTCCAAATTATAGAACAGGGAAAGGGTATGAGGAAACAGGGGAGAGATGTCAGAATCACCTGTGGACTTTTCCCAAACCACACAGTTTCCTTGCCCTTATTCTGATCCATCCCTTAGGAGACATGGTCCTCTAGTAAAATAAACTAGACGAAAAGCACTGCCACAGGAAGCTGTGTGCACTGAAGGCAGTGGGCCGTGTCCTCAGGTATGTTGAAAGTCACTGCTCCAGGATGGTGAGGTATGACATTTTGTACTAATGCACTGAAAAGCACAGGGTGAGGCCCACTGGATGCCAGTGCTCACCACATGGTGACATTTTCTGTTTACAAGGCTGGAGATGGAGCACTGTTTCCAACCCTTTACAACACTTCCAACATAAAGTAACTAAAAAACCACCCCTGCCCTGACAACAAATCTAAGGACAGGCCACACATTCTCAGAGTACTTACTTTTCTTTCTGATGCGGGAATTCTGATCGATCTGCCTGTCTGGTTAGCTATGTCTAAGTATGGTGTCATTTCTGGATCCACCACCGTCTCAGCAGCTGTAACAAAACCAAAAGGACCTCCATTAACTCAGTGTTAAACAGCTGTGATGATAACGACCTTAAAAATGTTAGACTGTTGAGGTGAAACTCAGTGAGAGCCGTGAACCCCCAGGTGTGTGATCAGTGCTGCCCCTAAGCGTCTGAGTGGGTGACAAGCCCAGTGCTCTCGGTACCTCTCTGTGCCAGTATTTCTAGTCCTCTCTTGGTCCTCTGAATTTGTTTCTCTTTGAGTTCAGCCTCGTTTTGTTCCTCTTCCTCTAACTGGAAGTTTTTCCTCACATCCTCTTCAGACTGTTTTAGTTCAAGCACCATCGCTTTGACATTGTGAGCCACGCCTTGTTCTTCAAGGGTTTTCCCTATAAAATCAGAATCGCCTATTACTTTAAAAAGCCATTAAGCTTACCAGGTAACAGTCCATTTTCTATGTTAAATGGAATTGTTTTTATTTTTGAGACAAGGTCTCACTCTGTCACCCAGGCTGGAGTGCAGTGACACGATCATGGCTCCCCGCAGCCTTCATCTCCTGGGCTCAAGCAAGTCTCCCACCTCAGCCTCCCGAGGAGCTGGGACTACAGGCCCATGCCACCACATCCAGCTAATTTTTTTTTTTTTTTTTTTTTTGAGACTGAGTCTTGCTCCGTCCCCCAGGCTGGAGTGCAGTGGTGCGATCTCAGCCCCCTGCAAGCTCCACCTGCCGGGTTCACGCCATTCTCCTGCCTCAGCCTCCTGAGTAGCTGGGACTACAGGTGCCCGCCACCGTGCCCGGCTAATTTTTTGTATTTTTAGTAGAGACGGGGTTTCACCATGGTCTCGATCTCCTGACCTTGTGATCCACCCGCCTCGGCCTCCCAAAGTGCTGGGATTACAGGCATGAGCCACCACACCCGGCCATATCCAGCTAATTTTTGTATTTTTCACAGTGATGAGGTCTCACTATGTTGCCCAGGCTTGTCTTGGACTCCTGGGCTCAAGTGATCCTCCCACCTCAGCCTCACAAAGTGCTGGGTTACAGACATCAGCCCTCGCTCCTGGACAAAATGGAATTCTTAATCCTGCATACCGTCACACCGCATAATTGGTAAAAATATGCCTACCTTTGCTTGTAAGTATGTCACTGTTAAGCAGTGGTTAAAATCAGCTAGCGACAACAGAATCAACTAAATTCATCATTTCTAATCTTCTTTATTCTCAGCCTAAGACCAGATCAAAGCAACAAATATTTGATAATCTACTACAGGGAGAACACTGTGCTAGACAATATCAATGGAAAATGAGAAAGTATAACACACCTCTCCTACTCTCTAGTTGGTAAAATAACAAAGCCAATTCACAGCTACAAACAGGAAGCTGTACTGCAGCCTGCTGCCATGGTTAAAGGCAAAGACCAGCAGGGCGTGGTGGTTCACACCTGTCACCTCAGTACTTTGGCAGGCTGAGGCAGGTAGATCGCTTGAGCCCAGGAGTTCAAGACCAGCCTGGGCAACACGTGGACCCCGTCTCCACAGAAAATAAAACATTAGCCTGGCATGGTGGTGCGCACCTGTGGTCCTAGCTACTCAGTGGGAAGCCGAGGTGGGAGGATTGCTTGCACCTGGGAGGTGGAGGCTGCAGTGAGCTGCAATCGCACCACCACACTCCAGCCTGGGTGACAGATAGAGACCCTATCTCTAAATAAATAAATAAAAGCAAAGACTATGGGCTCCATCTACCGTTTTAACTCTGTGGCCCTGAATAAACTACCTGTCTTCTAGGACTCAGTTTCCTCATACATAAATTGGAAATAAAGGGCAGAAATCAATGAAACAGAATGAAAGAAAACAGTAACAAAATCAAAAGCTGGCTCCATGAATAAATTAGCCAAATACACAAATCTAACAAAAATTATGTCAAAGATGCAAAAAACAAAATAAAAAAGGGTAAACATAGATGCAAACAGATTTTAAAATAACAAAACAATATTGTGAACTAAAAACACAAATGTAAATACATTTCTGGAAAATTGTAGCTGGATTTTCTTTTGAGAAATATGACAACCTTTCTAACATTAATACATAAAATAAAGGTCCATCAGTGGTTAAGCCATCTTGATTAAAAAAAAAAAAAAAAAAAAAAAGGCAAGGGTTGGGGGAGGTCACCAGATTTTAAGACTACAACAAAGCCACAGTAATAAAAAAAAAAACAAAAAAAACCACAGGTGACTAGGAAGAACAGAAAGTATAGAAACAGGGACCCCCAAAAAGGGTCACCACCAATCATTGGGGAAAAGATAGACTATTTAATGAATTATATAGGAAGAAAAATAAAGGAACCCTTAGACTTTATATAGAAAGGGGGACTCTGGACAGACTGAGGACCTCTTTTAGATTAAGCTAATATTCAAGAAAATGTCGACTATCCTTGTGGCCCTGGGGTTAGGGAAAGGACTTCAACAAAACACAAATCATAGGCAATGGATTTGATGACACCAAAATCAAGGATTTCTGTCCAATGAAGGATGCCACAAACAGAATTAACAGAGGGATGAGGCAACAGTGAAAAGATATCCATGACATGTAAAATAGACAATGGGAAATTGCTAGAGACAACACTGGAAAGGAAGGCTGGGTAAGCTGTGAAGGGCTATCTTAGATCAAGCTAAGAATTGTGAACTTCATTCTCGAGGCCACAGGAACGCACTGAAAACCAGTGGGCTACAGGGCTTGTATGGATTGCTGCAATAGCTAACTGGTCTCCTCAAGTCAACTCATGCCACCTTCAAATACATTCCTGTACTACGTGACCTTTCTAAAATACAAACAGCATTGTGTATCACTCCGCAGCATAGATGTCTTTCCATTTCTCTTAGGAGAAATGTACTAACACTGAGTAAGGTCATCTAGTTTCTCGTTTTCCAACAGCTGTGCTACTGACATCTTGGGCTGGGCAAGTCTGTGTTGTGGGCCTGTTCTGGGCGTTGCACATCCAGCA
The DNA here is from genome assembly GCF_002776525.5 of Piliocolobus tephrosceles. Classification (NCBI taxonomy): domain Eukaryota; kingdom Metazoa; phylum Chordata; class Mammalia; order Primates; family Cercopithecidae; genus Piliocolobus; species Piliocolobus tephrosceles. The sequence continues at coordinate 139,762,788 of NC_045441.1, read as the reverse complement.
GCATCCCCAGCCTCCACCCACTAAACGACAGCAGCACAACCTCCCCCGTCACCAAGTTATAACCACCAAAAATGTCTCCAGACAATGCCAAATGTCTCCTGGGTATTCAGTATGGCCTCTGCCTGCCCCTCCATCCTTAAAAAGCACTCCCCTCCCCTCACTCTCCACACACAGCCACGCTGGACCTTCCTCAGTTTCTCAAATTCACACCATAGTGCTCTGACATAAGGCTTTCCGTCTGGAACGCACGCCACCATGGTCTCCCCACTGTCCTCACAGAGCCTTCGCTCTTCTCGCTCAAGAAGGATTTGCTGGAACTGGCATCTTACACTCAGCACACCTCATGTTCCATTCTGTAACATTTTATCTAAGCTGTAATGAGTGTCTTTCTTCCCACTATCATAGAGCAGACAATAAATATCTATTGGAAAAGCTATTTTCTGCTTTACATTTTTATTTTAGTAAACTTCTAAATCAGTTTTGGATTATAATTGGAATAAAGCTACAAACTGTTGAAAAGCCAGTGAGAAAAAAAGGGAAGTCATTATTTCTATATTTGGTTCATTGAAAAATTATGCATACTTTGCCATACATACCTAGTTGTAGTTGCTTCTTATTTATGACAATTTTGATATAATTTTCTTGAAATCCAAAGGTTTCAGCTATTCTGTAAAATAAAACCAGTGAAAACTGTAGGAAAACAAAATTGTTATGTATTATTCATTAAAAAGACTTTAGCCAGGCCCAGTGGCTCACACCTGTAATCCCAACACCCTGGGAGGCCAAGGTGGGAGGATGGCTTGAGCCCAGGAAGGAATTCAAGACCAGCTTGGGCAACACAGATATCCTATCTCTACAAAAAATGTTTTAAAATTAGCCAGGCCTGGTAGCCCATGCCTGTGGCCCTAGCTGCTTGAGAGGCTTGGGTAGGAGGATTGCTTGAACCCGAGTTTGAGGTTGCAGTGAGCTATATTCATGCCACTGTGCTTCAGCTTGGGTGACAGAGCAAGATCCCATCTCTAAAAATAAGTATTTTTTTAAAAGAAGGCTTTAATCATGATAGCTATTTTATACATTTTATCAGAAACACCCAGGATTTCACCTGACTGACTCACAAACATCACAACAAAGCCATCTTACTAGATGGCTATTTGAAACTGTAGGAGACAAGGTCCTTTTTAAACTCTGTTTTACTACTTGTTTCCTCAGGCGGTGGAGACCACAATGCCCTAGATCCATGTGAACAGGAAGCCCTAGCTGCACATCCAGAGAAAATCCACCCCCTATACCTTCTGTGGTCTCCTTGGAGGAGCCCATAACGGGGGCTGATCCACAGGATCTTCTACGCATGTGTGTTGAATGCCATTTCCTGAATCCACCCCTAACAGTCCTGATGTAGACCAATGAAGGAAATGAGAAAAATCAGCTGAAGAAATACACCCGCTAGCTAACCCTGGAGGTGCTCCCAACACCATTTTAAAACCTATAAGGAGATGAAATAACCCACTAGATCTCAAAGTTAGGATTTCACTAGTATGTGGCAGACAAGTGTGTGTGTGTGTGTGTGTGTGTGTGTGTGTGTGTGTGTGTTTTACAGATGGGCCAACAGCCTGAAATCAGATAAAACACCATGCTGAAGGTCATAGCAAGCTACTGGTGCATTAGGGAAAAAAATAATAATTCAAAACTGATGAGCTAGTGAGTACCAGGTGTCTCCTGTTTATATCACTCACTCACTCATTCAAACATGCACCCAGTGCCTACCATGTGATGGGCATGGAGTTCCCACCTGCTCGGAAGTTACACCAGGAAATAGTGTTTGCAAGTCTTGAGCCCTCACTTTGCCACTTACCTACCAGTATCAGCTCTAATAAGTCCTTCAACCTCAAAGCCTCAATTTCCTCTTCTATAAAATGAGGATAATGCCTGCCCTACCTATCTTAAGAGGACGCTCACAGAGGATCAAATGAGCCAATACAAAAAGGCCCAGAGCACCTAGGACACAGAGCACACAAATACTCACTTGGACCTCAGTTCTCTCCCAGTGATGAGCAATCGGGTCTCCAACAAGTTTTTCCTATCCTGTTAAAAATAAGACAAAGTAAAGTGTACTTGAATTTAACACACTTTGGAGAGATTATCCTGTGAAATCAGAAAAGCTGACGGCAGAGGATATAAACTTAGCTCACCGTTAAGAACTAAAACGCTGGCCGGGCGCGGTGGCTCAAGCCTGTAATCCCAGCACTTTGGGAGGCCAAGACGGGCAGATCACAAGGTCAGGAGTTCGAGACCATCCTGGCGAACACGGTGAAACCCCGTCTCTACTAAAAAAATACAAAAAAGCTAGCCGGGCGAGGTGGCGGGCGCCTGTAGTCCCAGCTACTTGGGAGGCTGAGGCAGGAGAATGGCGTAAACCCGGGAGGCGGAGCTTGCAGTGAGCTGAGATCTGGCCACTGCACTCCAGCCCGGGTGACAGAGCGAGACTCCGTCTCAAAAATAAAAAAATTAAAAAAAAAAAGAACTAAAACGCTGCCTGCCTAGAAGTCTACTGAACATAACCCAGCACAGGCTGACCCTGTGACCTGCACATCCTCAAGGGGGCGGCAGCGTGGCACCACCAGGCAGGGCTACTCAGAGGGGCCTCTCTCACAAGGCTGGACGTCTTTACCATTTCAGAACATTTCCACCATCCCTCAAAGAAACACCATGGCCTGTACCCCATTCACTCCCCTTTGCCCCCCAGCCCCTAGCAACCACTAATCTATTTTCTGCTGCTACAGATTTGCCTGTTCTGGACATTTCCTATAAATGGGATCACGCAGTACGTGGTCTTTTGTGTCTGGCTTCTTCCCTAAGTATCATGTTTTCAGGTGCACCCACGCTATGGACGCATCAGCACTTAATTCCTTTGCATTGTGAATAGTTTTCCGTCATATGAATAGACCACATTTATCTATCCCTTCATCTGTTGATGGACATTTGGACTATTTCCATCTCTCAGCTACTGAATAGTGTTGCTATGACCATTCATGTATGAGGTTTTACATATTAATATATATGTGGGCGGTGCCCAGGTGCCCAGGCAAGAGCCCGAGGGCACAAGCTGTTCCAGTATAATAAAGAAAATATATAGAATAAGAATAGTTATACTAGAAATAGATTATAGATTATATATGAATATCATTAATTATTAGTTTGTAGTATTACTCTTTATTTCAATATTATAATAATCTTTGCTCTACAATTACAACCTGGGAAAAACCAGGCCATACAGAGATAGGAGCTGAAGGGACACAGTGAGAAGCGACCAGAAGACAAGAGTGTGAGCCCTCTGTTATGCCTGGACAGGGCCACTAGAGGGCTCCCTGGTCTAGCAGTAACTCCAGTGCCTGGGAAGGCCCCTGTTACTTAGCAGACCTTGGTCTAGCGGTAGCGCCAGTGCCTGGGAAGGCACCCGTTACTTAGCAGATAGGGAAAGGAAGCCTTTCCCTGGGGGAGTCAGAGAAGAGTCTGCTCCACCACCTCTTGTGGAAGGCCTGACATTAGTCAGGCCCGCCCACAGCCATCCTGTGATGCTGTGCTTCAGTGGTCACACTCCTGTTTCACTTTCATGTTCTGCTCTGTACATGTGGCTCTGCCTTCAGATAGCAGTAGCAGAATTAGTGAACGTATTAACGTCTTTGATCTTTCTGAGAAAAGCATAGAAGAAATAATGACGTAAGCTGTCCTCTCTCTCTCTGCCTCGGCTACCTAAAAGGGTGGCCTGTCCTGTCCGGTGGACACGTGACTCCCGTGACCTTATCAATCACTGGAGATGACTCACAGTGCTTACCCTGCCCCTTTTGCCTTGTATCCAATAAATAACAGCACAGCCAGGCATTCGGGGCCACTACCGGTCTCCACGTCTAGGTGGTAGTGGTCCCCTGGGCCCAGCTGTCTTTTCTTCTATCTCTTTGTCTTGGGTCTTTATTTCTACGACCTGTTGTCTCCACACATGAGGAGAAAAACCCACAGACCCAGTAGGGCTGGACCCTATACTCATTTCTTCTAAGAGTGCTGGCGCTGATCAGTCCCAAGAGACTCTGGGTGCCTTGCCACAGTGACATTTGTAGATGCAAACCACCTGGCCATGGCAATGACAGGAGGTGACCCCACCCAGATCTCCTGGGCCCTGCTTGAGCACTCGGCGGACTGCCCTCTGACCTCTACTGGAACAGGAAAAGGATGAAGCCTTCTGTGCTGTGTCCTCCTGCACAGGCACCTAGGAAACTTGGGAGTCCTTTATTCCCCATTACTTCTCAACATTCGCACTCTAGAAAGGATCAGAATGTGACATACAGCTCTGTGGCGTTTGAGAGGCCCAAGAGGGTCTCTAAAAGCCTACCTTGGGAATGTTCCAGTTTAAGAATCTGTAACATTAACTTTTAAGTTGATAAATTGTTCAATATGTAAAGTCACTTAAAAGAATTCTAACTTCGGATTGTAACCTTCCAAAAAACAACAATTTATTTGATCACATCACTAACCAGACATTAACGCCTACTCAAATTTAGGGAAATTACTCACTTTTTTTAGTCTTGGTGGTAAAAACACCTCGATTGTAGCAATTCCTGTTGTTCTATAATTTTCATTTCCTGTTCCACGCTCAATTGCCTTGCAACGTATTTCTTCTATCATCTTTTCTACTTCATTTTCACAGCATTCTAGTTTGTCAGAGTACTTCTTAGCAAGGTCCTATCAAGAAAAATCAGAAAATGCAATACTGACTTAAAAAACAAAAAGGCAAAATACAGAAAAGGGCATGAAAGACTCTAAGGCCATCAACTCTGATGAGCGGAGGTCACCCCATTACACTGCAGCCCACGCTGTGGCTTGATATCTTGAGAGATGTGGAGTTTAGAGAGTCCAGGAAAAAGTGAAAACATTTATTTGAGACTGGGCGTGGTGGCTCGTGCCTGTAATCCCAGCACTTTGGGAGGCCAAGGCAGGTGGATCACTTGAGGTCATGAGTTTGGGACCAGCCTGGCCAACATGGTGAAACCCCATAACTACTAAAATACAAAAATTAGCTGGGCATGGTGGCGTGTGCCCGTAGACCCAGCCACTCGGGAGGCTGAGGCAGGAGAATCGCTTGACCCAGGAGGCAGAGGCTGCAGTGAGCCAAGATTGTGCCACTGCACTCCAGCCTGGGTGACAGAGCAAGACTCCTCCGTCAAAAAAAAAAAAAAAAAAAAAAAAAATTATTTAATAAATGTTTTCTACCCACAAATAGTAAAAAAGAAAAAAGAAAAAAGAAAAAAAAAAGGCTCAACAGAAAAAGTAAAAATAATTGAGAATCTTCTAAGGGGAAGAAAAGGGTGGGCTATGACTTACGTGACTACAATCTATTTAAAAAGTATAGTGAACTGTTCAACTCCACTAGAGGGGAAAACGAAAAAAAAAAACTGAAAATATTCCAATTTTTCAAACTTGTGAGAACAAACCAAGTTGGACTTAAACAATTTTCTTAATGAAAAACTGTGAATCATGGGTACTAGTTGTAAAATTACTTGTCAGGGAGAGCTTTAGAATTGAGAAAAAAAGAAGATTGAAAGGGCTCAGGAAACGATGAGAACCAGTTACTACTGAGAGCAAAGGCATTATGGTTCCTCCCCAGAAGAATCCAGATGAATATCTCTAATCCAAAAATCTGAAATCGCCAAAATTCAACATCTGGAGATGCTAAAAGGAAATGCACACGGAAGTATTTTGAATTCTGAATTTTCAGATTAGGATGCCTGACTAGTAGGTATAAAGCAAACATTTCAAAATCCAAAACACTTCCAGTCCCAACTAATCCAGATACGGGATACTCCTCTCAATCGGTATTTGCATTTGAGGTTCAATGTTTCATTAAACATCTCATAAACCAGTAAACACTTCAAAAAACCCCAAAGGTCAAGGTTTCATTAAATTCATAATGTAATACCATACAGTACATAAAAATGATGGTGTAAGCATAAATTTAGGGCAGAAGAGATGTTCGTGATATATGTGAAGTTGGAAAACTTTATAGATAGGCGTATAGGTTGGGTGTGGTGGTTTATGCCTGTCATCCCAGCACTTTGGAAGGCAAGGCGAGAGGATTGATCAAGCCCAGGAGTTCAGGACCAACCTGGGCAACAAAGTGAGACCCCGTCTCTACAAAAAATAAAAATATATTAGCCAGGCGTGGTGGCATGCACCTGTAGCCCCAGCTACTCCCAAGCTTGGGGTAGCAGAATCGCTTGAGCCCAGGAGTTTGAGGCTGCAGTAAGCTATGCCCATGCCATTGCACTCCAGCCTGGGCAACAGACAAAGACCTTGTCTTGAAAAAAAAAAAGAAAAAAAAATGTTTTAAGTAACATAAACCTATATATACTTTTTTTTCTTTTAGAGATGGGGTCTCACTATGTTGCCCAGGCTGCAGTGCAGTGGCTATTCACAGGTGGGACCTCAGCATACTACAGTCTCCAACTCCTGGGTTCAAGTGATCCTCCTGCCTTAGCCTCCTGAGTAGCTGGGACTACAGGTATGCGCCACTGGGTCCAGCAATACTGTTTTTTAACAGTTATGTAGGAAAAGAGGAAGAATATACCTATGCCAATGACATTTGACATATTTTAAAAATACATTCTTTATATTTTTGTATTTATATACATACTTTTTAAAACCTAGGATATATAAGTACTTTAAAAAAAACTTTCTATAATTTTCTAGAAAGTCTAACTAGTGAGGATTTCTTTCTTCCTCCTGTCACCAGCCAATTCTGACACCAACTGGAAGTCCTGCGATTCAATTCTGACACTAACTACCCAGAGTTAGTGTTAGACTCCACAGGTTTAAGGGCTCACTCCACAAAAAAGCCCTAACTTCAGATACCAGTTAGCAAGGATCTGGTCCCCAGGTTACCCATACTTTTGTCTGACTTAGCTACAAAGTCGAGGGTTCATACAAGCACCCCCCTTCAGATTCCATGATTTGCTAGAACAACTCACAGAACTCCAGAAAATGGTACACTTACAAATACAGTTCATTACAAAGGACACAAATGACTATTCATATGAAGAGCTACTAAAGCAAGATCTGGAAAGGTCCTGAGCATGGAAGCCTCTGTCCCATGGAGTTGGGGGTGTACATCCCAACATGTGGATGTGTTCACCGACTTGGAAGCTGCCCAAAATCTGTCATTTAGGGGTTTGTATGGAAGTTTCATTATGCAGGTCTGATTAAATCACTGACCATTAGTATTAGTCATCAGCTCAATTTCCCCTTCCCAGAGGTTGGAGGGGAGGGCGGAAAGTTTCAAGTATCTAATCACAGCTTGGTACTTTCGGTGACCAGCCCCATCCTGAAGCTATCTAGGGGAAACCAAGCCTCATTAGAACAAAGGTTGTCCCCATCATGCTTACCACTCAGGAAATCCCAAGAGTTTTGGCTCTGCCAGGAACCAGGGACAAATATCTTTCCTTTAGGCCACACCTAGTTTCTAAGCCAAGAGACTGTAACAAGTAAATTCAGAAGCAAGGTCGGAAGGTGGGTTGCAAAGAAAAAGTGAGGCCTGCCTGGAACAGAAGAAACAGAAGAACTAGGACCCTAATACAGTTTGTCACCTCCCAAGCACACCACTATGTCACAACACAGAGCAATTTAATGCCTGATGACAATCCTTAGTCCCTGATAAATGTTACATCATGTTCAGGATACTCCAAACGACAGCAGAGAAGTACATGCTAGGAAATTCCAATATGATAATTTCTGGCAAAAATGAGTACTGTTTATCTGCTTAGAAAAACAAGCACATTTCAGTTTCTAGAAACATCACTTACATACAATACCATTTCTGATGATGCCATGAAAAACTGAGATACAACTGTTAGAAAACAACCTATTTTGGAAAAATGAACACTGATAGTGAGAGCATCAAGAAAGCTGGTGGAAAGGAGCAATTGTTTTATAGCAGATGATAGCAAGCAGCACCGAGAATAAGCCAAGACACTGTCACTCTGAATACACAATGCAATAACTTACTGGCACCAATACTGTTGCACTGACGGGTCAAAATGAGTTCCAGATAATAATGTTATGTAACTCTGTGATGTTATTAAAAATATATGCCTGAAAAATTAGATAACATCCTTATGTGAATAAAATATTAGTAAACAAAAATAAGGTTGTCAACTCCTAGTAAAAAGTGGGTACCTGCTCACCACTAATGCTTCTGGTTATGCCAAAAGTTTATATGGTCACGCCTGACAATTCAGAATCTTATTTACCAAGGAGATTTATAATGCTGCCAATTATTGATGTCTTAAAAGAAAAATACCTTTAATGCCAAACCAACTTTTTTATTTTCATCTGTATATGGAGGTTTCCAGAGCTGAATCCTGTCTTCCCTTAAAAACTGGGTCAGTTTTGCTTGAAGGTATTTCTTTTGTGCCATCCCTGAAAGCAAAACAAAACAATAATAAAACTCCACACTGCATTTTAAAGTGTTAATAACTTACCTACATGTTAAGGTGTTTTGTTGGGTAAGCAAAGCTCCCTTCTTCTCTCATTAAATATAAATTACTATGGTTTAAACAAGCTCCAGACTTCTCTAAAAATATACATGGAAATATATGTTCAATTATATATATTACATATATAAAACATGTATTTCAAAGTTGCCAATATGTAGCAAGGATTATTACACGCTTGCTATTTCTTAATCTGCTATTCTCTTATCTAAGAGAAAAGAGAAAATACGAGAAAGATAAATCCCTTGAGTGGTGAACTTTTTTCTTTTTTATTGAGACGGAGTCTCGCTCTGTTGCCCAGACTCGAGTGCAATGGGGTGATGTCGGCTCACTGCAACCTCTGCCCCTTGGGTTCAAGCCATTCTCCTGCATCAGCCTCCCTAGTCACTGGGATTACAGGTGTGCACTACCACGCCCACCCAGCTAATTTTCATATTTTTAGTAGAGATGGGGTTTCACCACGTTGGCCAGGCTGGTCTCGAATTCCTGACCTCAAGTGATCCACCCACCTTGGTCTCTCAAAATGCTGGGATTACAGGTGTGAGCTGTAAATTCTCTCATACTTTGGCTAGTTTAACATAAAACAAAAGGCCAACCATCCTGGTAGTTAAATATAAAGAAAAGCTTGCTTGAACTGTAAACTATCAATAATAAATATTTTCGGGTGGGTGTGGTAGCTCAGCCCTGTAATCCCAGCACTTTGGGAGGCTGAGTTCAGGAGTTGAGATCAGGAGTTCGAGATCAGCCTGGCCAACATGGTGAAATCCCATCTCTACTAAAACAAACAAACAAAAAACAAAAAATTAGCCGGTCGTGGTGGCAGGTACCTGTAAACCCAGCTACTCAGGAGGTTGAGGCAGGAGAATCGCTTGAATCCAGGAGGCAGAGGTTGTAGTGAGCCGAGATGGCACCACTGCACTCCAGCCTGGGCAACAGAGTGAGACTCCATCTCAAAATAATAATAAATATATAAATATTTTCTATGTCAGAATTTTTTAAATTAAAAAGATTATAATAGTAGAAAAATGTTGCATATTTTCTGATTAACAGCCTAACAGCACATCTATTATTCAAATCTAACACTGACTGGATCATTTTACAGCTGAGAAAACCAGGGCCCTGAGTTTGTACCACGACTCAGGCAAAGACACAAAATTAGGCAGCATCATAATGAGCATAACTTCCACCCACAATACTGGACTCTGAGCTTCTGTCGTGGAGTCCCTTGCGCTTGCCTGTTCCAGGTACGTAACTTTTCTCCCCCAAAGAAGTACGTGCCACGATGAGCTATCTACTCATCCCACACTAGCACAGCAATTCAAAGATGTGAGGCAGCTGAGATGTGAGGCAGCTGGCAGGTGTAGCACTGCGCTTTAAGGTTTACCAAATCAGACAAGCAATAAGTAAAGAAAAATGTTATTAGTCCCTGAATGATGAACACAAGTTCTAGAGAGTGGAAAAAATATGAGTTAATATTATCGAGATAAATTTCTTTTTTCTATTGAGGGCCAGTATTCCACATCCCCCCAAACCCAATTCACGCAACTTTGAAATCAAGTTTGGTAGCTTGTGTATTTCATAAACAAATATTTTTTTAAAGAAAGTTCAAATCTATTTGATGTCAGTGCGGGAACAAGAATTACGTTAATCAGGACAGGGAGGAGAAAAGAGAGGAAGGAATAACACAGACAAGGAGGTTGACGTGTGCAACCTGGGTGGCCCATGGGAGAATCCTCCATTTTCAAGCACTGACAAAGGGCTTATCACAGCAAAGCATGTTAGTACTTAAAGCCTTAGCTTTTCAAACACCAATAACTTAAAAGACTACTTTACATACTACTCATGAATCTTTAGAAATTCTGAATAAAATATCACAGCAACCCTACTGTTTCCCCACTGGGGGACAGTACTGGAGCCAAGCAATTTGAAAGGCTGATGCAGTACTCAAAGATGCCATCCACGGCCGGGTGCATTGGCTCACACCTGTAATCCCAGCACTTGGGAGGCCGAGGCCAGCGGATCACCTGAGGTCAGGAGTTCAAGACCAGCCTGGTCAACATGGTGAAACCTGGTCTCTACTAAAAAAATAAACAAATAAAAATTTTTAAAAAGATGCCATCCAAGCCACCACTTGACAGAAGGACAAAGGAGTATTACAAACCTAGTGCATGTCAGACACTCCAGGGAGCAAACGACAGCTCCAGGGTCTACACCTAATAGGATTTAACGTCAAAAAAAATTAAACCACTGTCTTGAAACTTAGGAAACTTCAGTTATAGACAACAGAGTAAGTGGTGACATATTTTAAGTTTAATAAGTCAGCTTTTAATTTTAACTGAAATGAGAACTGAAAAAGTTTCATGCATGCCATACAATGTTGCACATTGTAACTAAGAAAAGATGAAACTCATTAAAATCACTCCCTGCTCCAAACAGAAAGTGAAACGTTATAACGATCCTTTAAAAATTTCACTTTCACTTTTGTAATGAATCAATGCTACCTTTAGCCACAGTTTTTCAACTATATATTATATACAGTTGAAGCACAACTATGTCTAGTCAAGACGCATTCATTTTTTCTTAGGAAAATACGTAGGAAAATGAAAGATTCTTGATTAAAAATAAAAGGGAAGAAGGTGAGAGTAATAGAATCAGGTCGTCAAGATTCGAGAAAATCAAGTGTCTCCTCATTAAATAGCAAAGAAAATCTGGCTTTGATTGCAAATAAATCCCAAATGGTATACTCGGAGTAAGTGTTATGATTCAAGTATAGCATTTGGCTAATTTTTTATAGATACATTTATTCTTTTCTCTCCCCAAATCAATATACTCAACATTTTCTTTTAAATACCCCACACCTGTGCCTAACTCAGCGCAAACCAAAGGGCCCCGAAGGGCCAGCGCGTCCCGAAGCCCGACCCGCAGCTCCCGGCCCCGGCCCAGCTTCACCCATGGCCGCTCACCCCAGCCCCGCGGCCGCTCCACCCGCGGCCAGGAGAGGTGCCCGGTCGGACCGGGAACCAGGGCGCCGAGCAGCTCTGCTGAGGCTGGGGTCAGGGACACTCGGCCGCCGGGTCCTCACCTGCGCCACGCCACGCCCGCGGCGACCAACAGAGTGCCCGGATGCGGCGGCGGCCGCCGTTTGTTTTCATTCCGGGTGAGGCCAGCCCCGCCCCCGCCACCGCTACTGCCTCCGCCGCCGCCGCCGCCGCCGCCGCCGCCGCCGCTTGGAAGGAGGGTTGTGGGCGGGGCCAAGGCGAAGCCAGCTGTGGGCGGGGATACGGTCGTGTGGGCGTGGTTACCGCGGGGCGGAGCCGCCACGGGTGAGCTAAATGGAGGCGGGGCTGGGCGAGGATGTGGCCGTGTGGGGCGAGGACCTGGGAGTTGGTGTCCGACGCCGCCCCAGGCTCAGGCTTCCAGGACCTCCCGCCCGGGCCCAGTTTGCCAGCCATCAAGAGGAAATGGATCCTGGCTTTGTTTCTCCAAAATCCTTGAAAGAGGCTGGGGGAAGGGTCGGGACCGTCCCAACCCACATCTCATCCCTCAGCCTAGGCTGGACCCCCTCCCTAAACCAGCGGCTTTTCACCCCGCCCTCCACAATCCCACCAGTGGCTTCCCTGGGGTGAAATTAGGCTGCTTCCCGGGAATTTCCTCCCCCATGCTGTCCACGGCCACTAGGGACCACAAAACCTAGGGAGCTCTGCCTGCTTTCAAGGCCCCATTCCCAAGGCTGTGCTCAACAGTGACGCTTCTATTTTATTATCAGTTATTGCTGTTAATCTCTTTCTGTGCCTAACAAACTTTATGGCAGGTATGTATGCATGTATAGGAAAAATGTAGTGTGTGTATATATATATATTTGTGTGTGTATATATGTATATGTGTGTGTATATATATAGTGTGTGTGTGTATATATATATATATGTGGGTGCAGTACTATCCGAGGTTTCAGGCATCTACTGTGGGTCTTGGGACATACCACCTGTGTGTGGATAAGAGGGGACTGCTGTAACCTTGCAGTGACCAATCCGCTTTTCGTTCCGTTTCTGCTTTCTTTAGGCCTTTTCTACCTATAAAACCCACCTCCTCTGCCCAGCTCATTGGAGTACCGTTTCTAAATTTTTAGAGAAGATACCATCCTGATTCGTGAATCAATAAAAGCCAATAGATCTTTAATCTAAATCTGTGGAAATTTTGACTTCTGAAAAGAGATATTAAATAACTGTATAAGCGCACCAGACCAATCTGATTCACCTTTTATATACCCAAGTTGTGAGTTGTTTTTCAGTTGCATGGACTCCCAGAAGGAAGGTTTCACACATAACCTGAGGATGCCCAGATGAGCCAAGCATGCAACCGGGGCGGAACCTGAGTGCTCAGATCAAAGCAGGGACTGAATTAAGAGATGGGCACCGCATGGTGAGATCCAGAATGCAATCAGATCAAGCCCTGGCATCACCCCATGGCAGGGTCCAGTCAGATGAGCATCCCAGCATCACCTCATCGCAAAATCTAATCAGATCATGTGTCATTACCGTATGCTTATAAAACCCAATCCAGCCCCCAACTCAAGGAGGCAGAGTTGAGGGTTTCCTCATGTCTCCTTGACAGTCAACTCACGACAAAGCCTTTCTTTTCTCAAAAGCCAGTGCCATGGTGTTGGCTTCTGGCATATCAGGAAGCAAGCCCGTTGATTGCTCAGTAGCAATTGCAGCAAGGTAGAAGGACAACAGAATCTGTTCTGATATTTTTTTCTGAGGGCTTTCTCTGAAATGAGTAACAAAGATAGTTTCACTTTTACAGTTACATAGTAGACCATCAGGAAATTGAATGTCCACGCTCAGGTGTGATGGAGAAGCTGGCAGTAGACGAAGGCTCCAACTAACAACTAGAAAAGCCAGAAAGCAAAGTCAGAAAACATCTGTTTGAAGGCAGTGGAAGCTGCTGAGGCAAGAATGGGGGGACTTGATATTCCAGAGAATGAGGAACCTTCAAGGGGTGAGCTAATGTCTGCAGTGGCTTGTATTGATGTGTGAGGGATTTTGCCAATTCTGGATACAAGGATGAGGCTGAGAATTTAGACTTTGAGACCACAGAAGGCCACTGCTGGGGACAGAAAACCAACACAGTTTTTGCAGAGACATAGGGGGAAATTCCAAGGACAATTGCTAAATTCAAGGCTTGTATGGGGCAAGAAACTGAAACATCAATGGAAGGCCTCTGAAAGCAGAAGTTTTTGATAGACTGCAAAACAAAGATTCGAGTCTGAGATCTGCTAGGGTGGTGGTGGAAGTGGGTTGCTGCAGAGCCTACACCATGTTCCCAGTTGGAAACTGGAGGGCAAAGGTAGCTTGAACTCTACTAGAACCTCAGCCCAGCCTTCACTCCGCACAGTCCTTGATTGGATTAAGGTTATTGGCCACTCCTCTCTTTGGTTTTGTGGAGGAAAGGGAAAACCCTCGTGAGAGAATGATAACATTTGAAGCCTCTACAACTTTTTAGAAGTTATCTTTGGCATCTCATTAAAAAGTAACTAGATAAATGAAAAAAAAGAAAAAGACAATAGAAACAGACCCACAGATGAGTCAGATATTGGAGTTGCCTGATTAAAAATAACTATGATGAACATTTTCAAGAAAACAGAGAAAAAGATGAAAATTTCACCTGAGCATTGAAATATATAAAAATAAATCAAATGAAAACTCTAGAGGTAAAAAGTATAATAAATGAGGCTGTGAGCTCTGGATGTTAATCAAAACTAAAGACACGATTAGTGAACCGCAGGCACATCAATAGAAAACATCCAAACTGAAGAACAGAAGGAAAGAATGGAAAATACAGAAACAAGCATTAGAGACACATGGGACATGATGAAAAGGTCTACCAGGAATTCTGTTTCCCAGAAAAAGAGAGAATGGGCAGAAACCGTATTTGAAAAGATAATAACCAAGATTCCAAGTTTTGCAAAACTGATGAAAGACATCAAATTACAAATTCTGTAAGTTCTATGGCTCCTAATCAGGATAAATACAAAATCAGCCACACCTAGTGCATTAGTAGAACCACTGAAAACCACGGAAAAAGATAAAAATCTTTAAAAGATGCCAGGGCCAGGTGCGGTGGCTCACATCTGTAATCCCAGTACTTTGGGAGGCTGAGGCAGGTGGATCACCTGAAGTCAGGAGTTCAAGATGAGCTTGACCAATATGGTGAAACCCCACCTCTACTAAAAATACAAAACTTAGCTGGCTGTGGTGGCGGGCGCCTGTAATCCCAGTTACTACTTGGAAGGCCAAACAGGAGAATCGCTCAAACCTGGGAGATGGAGGTTGCAGTGAGCCAAGATCGCACCATTGCACTCCAGCCTGGGCAACAGATTGAGACTCCGTCTCAAAAAAAGAAAATTAAATTAAAAAAGAAAAAGGTGCCGAGGAAAAGATGCATTGACTTTTTTTTTTTTTTTGAGAGGGAGTCTCGCTCTATCGCCCAGGCTGGAGTGCAGTGGCTGGATCTCAGCTCACTGCAAGCTCCGCCTCCCAGGTTTACGCCATTCTCCTGCCTCAGCCTCCCGAGTAGCTGGGACTACAGGCGCCTGCCACCTCGCCCGGCTAGTTTTTTGTATTTTTTTAGTAGAGACGGGGTTTCACGGTGTTAGCCAGGATGGTCTCGATCTCCTGACCTCGTGATCCACCCGTCTCGGCCTCCCAAAGTGGTGGGATTACAGGCTTGAGCCACCGCGCCCGGCCAAGATGCATTGCCTTTTAAGATTGTCAGCTGAATTCAGAAACAATAAATCCAGAAGATAATGGAATGGCATCTTTAATGTACTAAAAGAAAATACACATATTTAATTCAACATTCCTTAATATTTTAGGCAATAAGATTTATTAAGAACACAGAAATGATGCAGACTTCTGCTTTTACCTTTGTCATGCATATATGATGTCTTCTGGAATTAAGTTTTAAAAAGCAAAAGCAGTAAGTTATTCTGGCATCCCATGGAGGTTTCTCAAAATGTAAGCCCACAGTGACGATTAGCCATCTTCTTGCTTCCAAGGTCATCTTAGTTTTTATTCACCCTTAAACTGAAAATCACATGACTAACATTGTATATCAAATTCTTTTTAACATTAAAAGGGGTTAAAAAACAAACACAGATAAAACACAAACAGATGATCCTGAACTTAATTCAGTAGTACTATTACCGTGGTTTTATTTATTTTATCATCTCTGTCCTTTTTTTTTTTTTTTTTAATCTTGTTAGAGTAAGTATATCACCTACCCAACTATTGAGACAAATGAACCTGGGTTAAAAATTTTGGACCAGAATATGTCAGAGATTCAAAACCAGGACACAAACTTTGAGGACTGATTACATGCTTCCAGAATGATTCTACCTGAATCACAGGTGAGAAGGCCAAGCTCTTTCTCACAGTGACTATGGCAACACGAGTTCATGACCTCCACTGAGATAAGGCATCCTAGCCCATGTTTCCTAGGAATCAGAGTAATCCTCCTATGCAATTATCCTGTAACTTTGTTTAGCTTCTATCATCTGTTGGGGTGATTGAAATTCTGGATTCCCAATCAGATGGGAACAACTTTTCCTCACCACTTACTTGATTTCTTTCTTCCATGTTCTTCATATCCAACTAAGATACTGAATAAAATTACTATGTCTCCAAACAGCATGTTAAAAAATTATTTATGGGCTGGGCGCAGTGGTTCACACCTGTAATCCCAGCACTATGGGAGGCCAAGGCAGGTGGATCACGAGGTCAAGAGACTGAGACCATCCTGGCTAACATGGTGAAACCCCGTCTCTACTAAAAATACAAAAATTAGCTGGGCGTGGTGGCACACACCTGTAGTCCCAGCTACTGAGGAGGTTGAGGCAGGAGAATCACTTGAACCCGGAGGCAGATGTTGCAGTGAGCTGAGATCACACCACTGCACTCCAGCCTGTTGACAGAGCGAAAATCCATCTCATATATATATACACGTGTATATATATACACACACACATATATATACGTGTATATATATATACACACACATATATATAGACCCCTGCAACAGGTCTTGCAGTAGGGGAGAGAGACTGGACTCAACTCCAAGTCCAATTAGGACATGTGGGAATTTATAATCAAGGAGCAAGAGGGGCAGAAGAGGGGTCAGTGGATGAAAAAATCAAAAGAAATATCAAGGAGAAGGGGTCTCTGGTTAAAATGACTTGATACTACTGTTCCTGAAGGCAGGCCAGGGTGATCAGATATAAGATAAAAGGATCAGATACAAAGGATGAGGGCCTTCTCTCAACTGACTTGGCAAAGTTCTTGCTCTAACTGGATTCTACAAGAAGAGAGAGAAGCCCAAGGCTGGGCCTAATCAGAAAGGACTCAGGAGACTGACTAAAGTTTGGTCAGAAGAGACAGTCTTTGTCAAGGGTTCCTAGTAAAATAGAAAACCTGCCAGACTGAAAATGTGAGTCATCGTTCAAATTCCCCTAAAACTCCAGTTGATAACCACTCCCCAGAAATTCCCATTTATAAATAGGAAAATCAAGAATTAACTTGTTTTCTTTTTAAATCCACTTCCCCATGTACAAAAGAATTTTACCACACAACTTAATCCAAAGCATATATGGTCATCCCTTGGTATCTGTGGGAGTTTGTTCCAGAACCACCTACAGATACCAAAATCCTCAAACGCTCAAGTCTCTGATCTGTATATAACCTATGCACATCCTTCTTATACTTTAAGTCACTTCCAGATCACTTATAATACCTAATACAATGCCTACACACCACTTCGTTCACGTGGATTCAGCATAGTACCTAGCATGCAGCTAATTCTAGTTTTGCTTTTGGGAACTTTATAGAATTTTTTTTCCTGGATGTTTTCAATCTGCAATTGGTTGAATCCATGGATGCAGAACACACAGACATGGAAGACTGACTGTATCATTCTGATCAAAGCAACTATCAATAAAGAGAAACTGCCAAAACTACCTGTTACTTTTCACTCTTTCAACAGGAATTGATAAAACTCAACATTAAATTTTGCTGTCGTGCAGAGGGTGTTTATGGAGTTTCTGATTTTACTCCAGCAGAAGTAAAGCTGGTTAAGTAGAAGTTCCTTGATTCTTTATCACCACAAAACCCATGCCAGGCTCTTGGCCACTGCCTGGGAGTCAGGGAAAACGCACACACAGGGTCTTTGACCACTCTTCAATTCTTCCATTGCTGCTAGGAAAACAGCATGGGATTCAGCCCACTGCGCTGACCATGTTTTCACCTTCTTCGATCAGAGTGGCATTTTTGCAAATAGGATGTTGTTCATTCACCTTGGAACTGCCATCCACAAACCTGGCAGCTTTTTCTTGGTCAACTGAGATGAGTCCTTTGAGTCTCCCTTTTACCTTTCCCCGGTCCCTTATTAATTAACCTAATGTTTTTTATCAGCATCTGTAAGACCCATGAGGGGAAGCTGAGATAGCAAATTGGATAAAACTTCCTAAACTGTCTTTTGGTTTTCATCAATAAAGTTATAGGAAACATCCACATCAAAAGGGCCCCGGAAACCACAGCATCTACCATGACCTGAGTAATGGGCCTCTTCAGTGAGTGAACATCCCGGTCATCAAAAAGCTAGTCCCACATCACATGCATACGAAGCATATGAGCTGCTTCATCCAGGGTGTTTCACTGGGCATTTATAGGACCTATAATCTCCAGACAGGTCCTTCCTGCCTGCTGCACAGACAAAATCAGTTCACGGAGACAGCAGCACTGCAGTAAAGAAAGAGTTTAATCGATGCAAGGCCAGCGATGCCACCTGGAGAGACAGAGTGATCACTCAGATTAGTCTCCCTGAATGTTTAGAGGTTAGGGGTTTTCAAGGATAGTTTGGTGGGCAAGGGGCTAGGAAATGGGTGCTGCTGATTGGTTGGGGATGCAATCATGGGGGCATGCTGAGCCCACTTTTGGGTGGGGCCACAGGACAGGTTGGGTCATGAGTCACAAGTCCACCTCTGGGTGAGGTCAGTCAGTTGCTAGAATGCAAAGTCAGAAAAATATCTCAGAAGACCAATCTTAGGTTCTATAATAGTGATGTTAGCTATAGGAGTAATTGGGGAAGTTACAAATCATGTGACCTGAGAACAATGCCTGGTTATTGTTTAACTATGCCTACATCTTAGCAGAATTCAAGCCCCTCTCATAAACCTAACCTGGTGGTCATTCATTAGTTTTAGAAAGGTGGCTTAGTTTTGGGAAGGGCTATTATCATCCTTGCTTTAAGGTTAAACTGTAAACTAAATTCCTCCCAAAATTAGCTTGGCCTACGCCCAGGAATGACTAAGGACAGCTTGGAGGTCAGAAGCAAGATGGAGTCAACCATGTCACATTTCTCTTACTCTTATAATTTTGCAAAGGTGGTTTCAGGGAGAAACGAACAATTCCTCTTTACAGGGTAAGCAGAACTTACAATGCCTTTTTCCAGTCCAGCAGAGGCTATATTCCATTGGGAATAACCTGCTGTGTGTCTGCATCCCATACAACCATCTGTGATTGTTCTATAGTGAGCTGTGGGTTCCGTATCAACTCAAAATCTCTTCCACCCGGCATCATTGAAAATTAAAGAAAGTGCCCCTTGGCTGGGCATGGTGGCTTATGCCTGTAATCCCAGCACTTTGGGAGGCCGAAGCGTGCAGATCATGAGGTCAGGAGATCGAGACCATCCTGGCTAACACGATGAAACCCCGTCTCTACTAAAAAAAAAAAAAAATTAGGCGGACATGGTGGCGGGCACCTGTAGTCCCAGCTACTCAGGAGGCTGAGGCAGGAGAATGGCGTGAACCCGGGAAGCAGAGTTTAGAGTGAGCCGAGATCATGCCACTGCTGCACTCCAGCCTGGACAATAAAGCAAGACTCCGTCTCAACAAAAAAAAAAAAAAAAAAAGAAAGAAAGAAAGAAAGAAAAAACGAAAAAAAAAAAGAAAAGCAAGTGCCCCCAAATTAGTTACCTCACAATCCATTTTAATAATGTTCTTCAGGAAGCCAATGATGCCAATCCACAAAACGAAACAATTCCTCCACGCTATACCTTCTGGTTTCAGTAGTTTCTTGATTTTGCTTTTCCCGTACATTGACTACCTTAGTAACCACAGGTCTTAGAGGTACTTTCTCTTGTCCCTGAATAATTTTCCCCTTGGGAAGTAGCTTTGAGGCTCGTGGCCAGACCTCATACTCAACTGAAATGTGAGCTTGATTTAGTATCAAGGTCCCCGCCAACACTCTCTTTTAATTTCATTTTAGCTGTTACAGATAGTAATTACGTAGGAACTGAGTATCTGTCATTTTCTTACTAGCTTGCATTTTTTTCTCCCCCCTTTCCTCTCTTTCTTTAATTTTTTTTTTTTTTTTTCCTTTATGAGACAGAGTCTCACTGTCGCCAGGCTGGAGTGCAGTGGCACGATCTTGGCTCACTGCAACCTCCACCCCCCAGGTTCAAGTGATTCTCCTGCCTCAGCCTCCCAAGTAGCTGGGACTACAGGCACCCACCACCACACCCGGCTAATTTTTTTTATTTTTAGTAGAGATGGGGTTTCACCATGTTAGCCAGGATGGTATCAACCTCCTGACCTCATGAGCCGCCTGCCTCGGCCTCCCAAAGTGCTGGGATGACAGGCGTGAGCTACCGCGCCCGGCCTCTTTTCTTTTTTCTTTCCAGACAAGGTCTCACTCTGTTGCCCAGGCTGGAGTGTAGTGTCGTGATCACGGCTCACTACAGCCTTGAACTCCTGGACTCAAGAGGTCCTCTCGCCTCAGACTCCCTAGTAGCTGGGACTACAAGTGCATGCCACCACACCTGACCAGCTTGCATTTCTTTATGCTCCCAGAGAACTCACTCCCTGGAAGTTAGATCCATCCCTGTGTTTTATTGACTTTTATCTTTGGTAGCTGATTGCAACACAGCTGCTGCCCCATGTTTATGGAGCCATCCAGGAATCAAAGCTTCCTCATCCCCCACCCTTTTATCTTTTTTCTTCCCAAACCCCATGTTTCTGTGAATACCAAGTCCTACTTTTGACACCAATTCTGAGAATATAGGGAAAAAACAAACTCAGTTTCTCCTAGAGTCTCTCTCAACAATCAACACAGAAGACCACACCAATCAAGCAGTCAGCTGTCCTCTAATTCATTCAATTCTTGCACTTATCTACCTGGAGATGGCATCAGATCCCACAAGTTGAGGGCGCAGACCCCACGACTGCCCCTGCCATTTATAATGCCAGTTCACAAGCTCCAGGCTGTTTTACCTGTGCTTCTGACCGAGCAGCCCTAAACTGAGATTCCCACAACCCCCTCCTTAGGTGTAATTACTTTGCTAGAGCATCTCACAGAACTCAGGGAGACATACACTTACATTTGCTGATTTAAGGACATTACAATGGATACTGATGAACACCAGAGGACCAGATGGATCGGATAAGAAATGTGGGAAGGGTTGCGGAGCTTCCTTGACTTCTCCGGGCCCTCCACCCTTCAGGAACCGTCATGTGTTCAGCTGTCTGGGCACTCTCTGAACCTGGTTCTGTTGGGTTTTTAGAGAAATTGCATTACACAGGCATGATTGATTAAATTATTGGCCCTTGGCAATCAACTTCGCCTCTGGTCCTGCTGCCTTCCCCCAAGATTGGGGAAGTGAGGCTGTAAAGTCTCAACTCTTTAATTAGGTCTTGGTGTTTCCTGGGACCAGCCCTATCCTGGTGCTATCTAGGAGCTGCCAGCCATCAGCCAACACGTTACCATAAAAATACATCACTTTGGAGATTCCAAGGATTTTAGAAGTTGTATGCCAGGTAATGGGACAATATGTATTTCACAATATCACACCATAGCAACAAAAACAAACAAATGAGGAAGAATTCTTCATCTCAAAATATCGCTATTGGAGCCATTAAATTTCAGTGTTGAGAATAAGATAAAGGAGGCAAGATAATAAAATATATCCAGAACAATAAAAGCTGAATTATTGGGTCAGGAGTACGTACATTGTGATTTTTTTCTTCTTTATTTTTTTGAGATGGAGTCTTGCCCTTGTCTCCCCAGGCTGGAGGGCAATGGTATGATCTCAGCTCACTGCAACCTCTGCCTCCCAGGTTCAAGCCATTTCCTGCCTCAGCCTCCCAATTAGCTAGGACTACAGGCACCCACCACCATGACTGGCTAATTTTTGTATTTTTAGTAGAGATGGGGTTTCACCATGTTGGCCAGGCTGGTCTTGAACTCCTGACCTCAAGTGATCCGTCTGCCTCAGCCTCCCAAAGTGCTGGGATTACAGGCATAAGCCACCGCGCCCAGCCTACATTGTGATTTTGATAGATACTGTTTACATTGCCCTTCAAGGAGTTATACCAATTTAACCTCCTACAAGTAATGCATGAAGGTGTGTTTTCCATATTGCCTTGTCATTACAGCATGTTATCAAAATTTTTCCAGCTTGATAAGTAAAAAAATTTTTCCAGCTTGATGTAAAAAGTGGTATCTTGGTGTAGTTTTAATTTATATTTATCTCCTTATGACTGAGGTTAAGTAATTTTTCATGTTTATGAATTATTTCTATTTCCTTTTCAGTGAATCATATTTTCTTAGTCTTTGCCCGATTTTCTATTTTGTTTTGGTCCTCCTGAATTATAAGAGCTCTTTACGTATTAAAGAGATTTATCTATAATGTAAGTTGGCAATATTTCCCCCCATTTTGCCATTTGTCTTTTGCTTTTGCTTATTAATTTTTAAACACAGATTTTTCAAAATGTAAAATTTATCTTTTGTTTTGTTTTATGGCTTCCGGATATTGTCTTAGTTTAAAAAAAAAAAAAAAAAAGGCTTTCTTCTCTTTTTCTAGAACATTTGTGGTGAAGCGGCATAGTTGTCTGTGGTAAATAGCTGAGGTTCATTGTCTCACACCAAGAAGATTAAGGACATGGACACACACAAGGAGTGAGTATAGGAGCAGAGGTTTAATAGGCAAAAGAAAGAAAAAGCCCCTTTCTCTCCCTGGCGAGACAGAAGGGCTCCTAAAAGGGAAAAACCAGCATGTGGTGTACAGCACCAGATTTTATAGGCAGGCTTGAGGAGTGGTGTCTGATTTACATAGGGCCTACAGATTGGTTTGACCAGGTGTGACAATTACATAGCGTGCAGGGAAGGCTGGTTGCCCCACCCTAATCTTATTATGCAAATGGGGTCTTTGCCTGGCCAGCTCCATATTGTCTTCTCCTTGCTGTACACGTGATTTGGCAAAGAGAGGGGAAGATGGAGCTGTCATTTTGAACATGCCTAGTCCCAGATAGCCTTTTCCTGTTGGCACAACTGCCAGTGTTCACCTGTGCAAGCTTCCAGCTTACTTGTCTATGTCTGCAGTTCGATTTTCCAGGCTGCTCTTTGTTAGAAAAGAAAATGATTTTAGGGCTGTTTTTCATTAAAAGGAAAACCTTACCAAGGACTCCCATACCCTCAGTATCTGCCTGGATAATGTCTTCTTAACTCCCCTATCAGTGGTTTCATTTTTTACACTATCATCTTTGATTCATCTGGAATTCATCCTGGTGAACTGTGTGAGATATGGATCAAACCTTGCTTTTTCCCTGATAGTTATTCAGTTGTCTCTCTAGTATTTGCTTTTGTTGTTGTTGTGAGAAAGTCTCACTCTGTTGCCCAGGCAAGAGTGCAGTGGCACAATCATGGCTCACTGCAACCTCTGCCTGCTGGGCTTAAGCAATCCTTCTATTTCAGCCTCCTGAGTAGCTGGGACTATAGGTGTGTGCCACCATGACTGGCTTTGTTTTTTTTTTTTTTTTTGAAATGGAGTCTCATTCTGTCACCCAGGTTGGAGTGCAGTAGTGTGATCTCGGCTCACTGCAACCTCTGCCTCCCGAGTTCAAGCGATTCTTGTGCCTCAGCCTCCTGAGTAGCTAGGACTACAGATATGCCCTACTATGCCTGGCTAATATTTGTATTTTTAGTAGAGACGAGGTTTCACCATGTTGGCCAGGCTGGTCTCGAACTCCTGACCTCAAGTAATCTACCCGCCTCAGCCTCCCAAAGTGCTGGGATTACAGGTGTGAGTGACCACGCCCAGCTGATTTTTGTACTTTTTGTAGAGATGGGGTTTTGCCATGGTGCCCAGACTGGTCTCAAACTCATAAGCTCAAGTCATCTTTCCACTTTGGCCTCCCAAAGTGCTGGGATTACAAGCATGAGCCACCATGCCCAGCCTATACTCTTTATCAAATAGACCAACTTTTCTCCATTGATTTAAGATGCCACCTTTATCATATACTAAATGTCCTGCATGCATTAGAACCCTCCCTATCCCAAGATTAAGAATGAATGCAAATAGTCGCATTAGAAAAAGTGAAGGCCGGGTGCACTGCTTCACACCTGTAATCTCAGCACTTTGGGAAGCCAAGGCAGGCAGATCACTGAGGTCAGGAATTCGAAACCAGCCTGGCCAACATGGTGAAACCCCATCTCCACTAAAAATACAAAAATTAGCCAGGCATGGTGGCACATGCCTGTAATCCCAGTTACTCAGGAGGCTGAGGCAGGAGAATTGCTTGAACCCAGGAGACAGAGGTTGCAATGAGCCGAGATCATGCCACTGCACTCTAGCCTGGATAACAGAAGGAGACTCTGTCTCAAAACAATAAATAAATAAAAATAAAAATAAAAACTTACAAGTCCATAAAACAGTGATTATCCTTATTACATGCAGTACACTCTGATTATTTGTATTCGATTACATCTTCTTTAAAAAATGCTACTTGATGGCCGGGCGCAGTGGCTCAAGCCTGTAATCCCAGCACTTTGGGAGGCCGAGACGGGCAGATCACGAGGTCAGGAGATCAAGACCATCCTGACTAACACGGTGAAACCCCATCTTTACTAAAAAATACAAAAATCTAGCCGGGCAAGGTGGCAGGTGCCTGTAGTCCCAGCTACTCGGGAGGCTGAGGCAGGAGAATGGCGTGAACCCAGGAGGCGGAGCTTGCAGTGAGCTGAGATCCGGCCAGTGCACTCCAGCCTGGGTGACAGAGCAAGACTCCATCTCAAATAAAAAAAACAAAAAAATGCTACTTGACAACTGTCTTAGTCTGTTTACCACAGACTGGATAATTTATAACATACCATAGAGTGGGTAATTTGTAGAGAAAAGAGACTTATTTGGCTCATGTTTCTAGAGTCTAAGAAGTCTAAGAAATACCACCAGCATCTTCTCAGCACCTGGCAAGGGCCTTTGTGCTGTGTTGTCCCACCATGGAAGGTGGAAGGGCAAGTGAGTGCGAGAGAGAAGGAGAGGGCTGAACTCACTCTTATAACAACCTACTCTTGTGATAACGAACCCACTCCCGCAACAATGACATTAACTCATTGATGAGGGTAGAGCCCTCATGGCCTAATCACCTGGTAACAGTCCCACTCTCTATATTGTCACAATGGCAATGGCATTTCAACACAAGTTTTGAAGGGGTCATTTAACCTTAGTAAGAACCACCCCACTGATTTCAAGTCTGTGGGTAAATGATTAACACAACCCTTTCTCATTCTGCATGAGAATTTAACCATTGTTTAACTTTCTAGACCTTTCCTTTGGAAACCTGATGAAGGTAGAATGTGAGCTTTGTTATTAAGGGACATTGTTTATGATTAAATAACCCCTGGCCGGTAAATTGCACCTGGACTAGGAGGAACTATAAGTATATTACAGAGACCTAATGGGGACTCCACACCTCAGGTGTCCCTGCATGTACTAACTTTTACAATTAAGTATGTACTGTGCAGATACCAGGAAGCTACAGTATTCTTACAAGAGTTATGTGTGCATAGGTGATGAGCCTCCCAAGTCAGGGTGGTTCTTGAACCCATCTGATGTGAGTCTCATTTCCTTGAACCTGTGCCACATTGCCTGGGGTGCAGGATACAGGAGAACACCTGGAGAGCACTGTGGATATCTCCATAGACTGCTGTGATGATTGCTACTGTGGAAGAATACTCCACAGTGCCCTGTGGTCTGTTTCAGGCAATTTGGGCTGCTATAACAAAAATACCTTAAACTGGGGAATTTATAAACAACAGGAACATATTTATCACAGTTCTGGAGGCTGAGAAGTCTAAGATCAAGTCATTGGCAGATTTGTTGTCTCGTGAGGGCCCACTTCCTAATTCACAGATCGCACCTTCTCGCTGTGTCTTCACGCGATGGAAGGGGTGAGAGGTCTCTCTCTGGCCTCTTTTATAAGAGCACTAATCGCATTCATGACAGCTCTGCCTAAATCTCTCCCAAAGGCCCTACCTTCTAAGCATAACCTTGGGGGTTAGGCTTCAACATATGAATTTTGGGGGAACTCAAACATTTAGACCCTGCTACTGTCCCATATCCTTCCATGTGAATTTAATGCCATGTGTGGCTATGACAGTTTTGTGAGTCTGACTGTTTAGCTGACCCACATGTCAACATCAGAAGACACCTTGGAGGGTGTCCAGAGCCTAACAGTCCATGACCTATGGTTAGAAAAACACTGTCTGGCTAAATGTGGATATATGAGGGGCCTGCAAAAAGTTCATGGTCAATGTATTCTTAAAAAAAAGCTATATATAAATTTCAAAAATTTTTTGCACCAAAATAAACTTGCACTAACTTGTTATAACATCTGAACAGAATCTAGTTTGAGGCACTAAGAAGGATAAGACATCAGTTTTAAAAGAGCCCCATCAGGGCAACGTGAATTCTGCTAAAATTGAAGCAAGAACAAACATCAAGTTTGTAGTGAAGCTTGGATGGAAGAATGGTGAAATCACTGAACCTTTACAAAAAGTTTATGGCAGCAATGGGAAAATCAACAGTTTACAAATGGATAACTCATTTTAAGAAGGTACCAAACAATGCTGAAGATGAAGCCCGCAGTGGCAGACCATCCACTCTAATTTGTGAGGAAAACGTTCATCTTATTTGTGCCCTAATTGAAGAGGACCAACAATAACAGCAGAAACAATAGCCATGGGCATCTCAATTGATTCAGCTTACACAATCCTGGTGGAAAAATCAAAGTTGAGCAAACTTTCCTCTCAATCTGTGCCAGAACTATTGCAACCAGATCAGCTGCAGACAAGAGCAGAGCTTTCAATGGAAATTTTAAACAATTAGGATCAAGATTCTGAAGCATTTCTTTGAATAATGGTAACAGGAGATGAAACATGCCTTTGCCAGTACAATCCTGAAGACAAAGCACAATCAAAGCAATGGCTACCAAGAGGTGGAAGTGGTCCAGTCACAGCAAAAGCAGACTGATCAAGAGCAAATGTCATGGCAACAAATTTTTGGATGCTCAAGGCATTTTGCTTGTTGACTTTCTGGAGAGCCAAAGAATAATAACATTTTATTATGAGTGTGTTTTGAAAAAGTTATCCAAAGCTTTAGCAAAAAAGTACCCAGGAAACCTTCACCGGAGAGTCCTTCTTCACCGCAACAATGCTCCTGCTCCTTCCTCTTATCAAACAAGGGCAATTTTATGAGAGTTTCTGTGAGAATCATTAGGCATTCACCTTACAGTCCTGATTTGGCTCCTTCTGACTTCTTTTTGTTTCCTAATCTTTACGAAGATCTTTAAGATCTTTAAAGGACCCCAATCTTTCTTCAGTTAATAATGTGAAAAAGACGGTGTTGACATGATTAGATTCCCAGGACCCTCAGTTCTTAACAGATGGAATGAATGGCTTACAAAAGTGTCTTACATAAGTGTCTTGAATTTGATGGAGCTGATACTGAGAAATAAAGTTTATTTTAAAAATTTTTTATCTTTTAATTCCACTTTTGCATGAACACTTTTTGAAGTCCCCCCATATAGATAGAAGCTATAGTGTTAGAGTACAAGATGTGCAGTTTTTAGATTTTCTACATACTACTGTCAAAGAACAAAATTACAACACATTTAAAAATTCTATTGGTTTATCGCAATTCTAGAATCAGGCAACACTTCATTCTATAAAATAGAATAAGTGCTCTGATGAGTTGAGCAGAAGAGGTTGGCTTTGTAGGCAGAGAAGAGCTGCAGAAAGCAGAAGCAAAGAACAAATAGTGTATTCGTTGTTTCAAAGCTACTTTTCCTGTAAGGCAGGGACAGGGAGATAGATCAGAGAAAACAGCTGATTAGTTAACATCAGATTACTTCAGGCTACTTCTCTTGCATTAAAATTGAAGCAGAGGGAATTTCATTATCATGCCGATTGAAGATTTACCTGCTCCGTTTGCAAAGGTTGGATAACAACTGAGTTTGGGTTTGGTGACTCAATTTTAATTTTTTTGGTTTAGTGACTCCATTTTGATTGATTTTTAGTCTGTCCCGTTGGAGCCTAGTGCAGAGCTTAGTCAAAAACAATTACTGCCTGTCGGGTGTGATGGCTCATGCCTGTAATCCCAGCACTTTGGGAGGTTGAGGCAGGCTGATCACTTGAGATCAGGAGTTCGAGACCAGCTTGACCAACATGTGAAACCCCATCTCTACTAAAAATACAAAAATTAGCTAGGTGTGGTGGTGCATCCCTGTAATCCCAGCTACTCAGGTGGCTGAAGCAGGAGAATCACTTGAACCCAGGCAGCAGAATTTGCAGTGAGCCAAGATCATGCCACTGCACGCACCAGCCTCGGTGACAGAGGAAGACTTCATTTAAAAAAAAATTACCTCATATAACTTTGATTTAATACTACCTTATAATTATTCAAAGTGTATTAAATTATACTTTCAACTGCACTGTTATAAGAATTTCCATTTCCCCAAATCCTCACCAACACTTAAGATGATCAATGTTTAATTTTTCCCATAATCTCTGGCTCTGAAATAAGTTGACTTGTTTTAAAGGAATCTGGAAACCTTTTCTCCAGGGAATTGGGTTTCTAGGGAATAGAATTTTTAAAAAATCTCTTTGCCTTCCTTCCATTCTCCAATTTGTTCTTCAAAA
Source organism: Piliocolobus tephrosceles (assembly GCF_002776525.5). NCBI lineage: Eukaryota > Metazoa > Chordata > Mammalia > Primates > Cercopithecidae > Piliocolobus > Piliocolobus tephrosceles. The sequence continues at coordinate 139,734,227 of NC_045441.1, read as the reverse complement.
TGACCTCATGTGCCTTACATGGTAGGCAATAAATATAAGTTGTTGAATTGAAAATGTGAGCTTTATTTGCTGGAATGTGAGTAAACCAATTTATCTGAACTGTAAAATTTTTTGTAGAAGAGGAACAGTAGGCAAGATCTGAATTGAGTAAGAGATTTCAGTTATACATAGCTTTGACTGAGGTAAGAAGAATGAAACTACATATAGATGCAACGCAATCTCTATCAAAATACCAGCTGCCTTTTTCAGAGAAATTCACAGGCTGATCCTAAAATCCATATGGAAATGCAACAGACTCAGAATAGTCAGAACCATCTTGAAAAGGAATAAAGAACAAAAGAATCTTGAAAAGGACACTTTCCTAGTTCAAAATTTACTACAAAGTTACACTAATCAATGCAGTATGAGACTGCTGTTAGAATAGGGATACAGAGAAATGGAAGATAATTGAAATAAACCTTCACATTTATGGTCAATTGACTTTCAACAAAGTTGCCAACACAATTCAATAAAGGAAAGAACTATCTTTCCAACAAGTGGTTCTGGGCTACCTGGATAGCCACATGCAAAAGATTGAAGTCGAACCCTCCCTACCTCACACCATATACAAAAATTAACTCAAGATGGATTATAGAGCTGAATAAAAGAGTTAAAACTATAAAACTCTTAGAAGAAAACAAATGAGTAAATCTTCATGATCTTGGGTAAGGAAATAGTTTCTTAGCTATGGCACCAAAAGTACAAATGATAAAAGAAAAATTAGGCAAGTTGGACTTTATCAAAATTTAAAACTTTTGTGCTTCTAAGGACATAATCAAGAAAATGAGAACACAGGCTGCCTGCTGTGGCTCATGCCTGTGATTCCAACATTTTGAGAGGCTGAGGTGAGGCAATCACTTGAGCCCAGGAGTTTGAGACAAGCTTGAGCAACATAGTGAGATCGCATCTCTACAAAAAATAAAAAAATTAGCCAGCTGTGGTGGTGTATGCCTGTACTCCCAGCTACCTTGGAGGCTGAGGTGGGAGGATTGCTTGAGCCCAGGAGGTTGAGGCTGCTGTGAGCCATGATTATGCCACTGTACTCCAGCCTAGGCACAGAGCAAGACCCTGTCTCAAAAAAAGAAAAATGTGAAGACAATTCACTCTATGGGAAAAAATATTTGCAAATCATGTATCTTAGCAAGGACTTGGATCCAGAATACACAAAGAACTCTAAAGATCAAATAGGCTGGGTGTGGCAGCTCACACCTGTAATCCCAGCACTTTGGGAGGCTGAGGTGGGTGGATCACCTGAGGTCACAAGTTCAAGACCAGCCTGGGCAACATGGTGAAACCTCATCTCTACCAATAATACAAAAATATGCCAGGCATGGTGGCACACCTATAATCCCAGCTGTTCAGAAGGCTGAGGTAGAATTGCTTGAACCTGGGAAGTGGAGGTTGCAGTGAGTCGAGATCATGCCATTGCACTCCAGCCTGGTCGATGAGAGTGAAACTCTGTCTCAAAAAATAAAAATAAAGATGAAATAATAAACAGACAACCCTTTTTTTTAATATTCAAAGGATCTGAATAGACATTTCTCTATAGAAGACAATGGCCAACAAGCACATAAAAAGATGCTCAACATCATTAGCCATTAAGAAATTGGGAATTGAAATCACCATGAAATAACATTTTGCACTCCTTAGAATGGTTAGATTGAAAAAGAAAGATGTTGGTGAAAATTCAGAGAAATCAGAATCCTTAAACATTGCTGGTAAGAACAAAATGGTACAGCTGCTATGAAAAACAGTTTGGCGTTTCTTCCAAAGGTTAAACATAGGGTTACCATATGAACTACCAGTTCCACTCCTAGTCATAAACCCCAGAGAATTGAAAACTTATGTTCTAACACAAAAACTTGTACACTAATGTTCACAGCAGCATTATTCATAATAGTTAAAAAGTGAAGACTATCCAAATGCTCATTAACTGATTAATGGAATGCAATAATATTCCATATAATGGAATATTACTCCACTGAAATTCCATATAATGGAATATTACTCCATTATTCTTTTCTATACAATGGAATATTATTTGGCAATAAAAAGGTATGAAGTACTGACACATTACAACATGAATTAACCTTTAAAACAGTAGAAGTCAATCAAAAGAGACCACATTTTATACAATTCCATTCTTATGCAATGTTCAGACTAGGCAAATCCATAGGAACAGAAAGTAGATTAGTGGTGCCAGCGATTGGGGGAGGTAATGGCCAGTGTGGGATGGAAAATTTCTAGATAATTAGTAATATTTTGCATTTCTACTGAGTTTGCACAACATATTTTGGAAATAGAATTGGGTCTGCTTGAAGGAGCCCTTCGTTATTCCCGCGGTAAAGCCTCCTCTTCTTCAGTACACAAGGCCTAGCAATTTTCAAAGAAAGCAGGTATGTTACACTTAGTAACCGAAACTCCACTGAACATATGCTGATTAACGTGTCCCTTAGAAAGCAGAAAGCACTTCAGGCTTCAGTACCAGGCTCATTATTATCATTGCTGGTTGTATTGCACTGAACCAGTTCCCCTATTCATCCTCCACATGAATCAGTCCTGAAGTCCTGACCACGTTTCCATTGCACAGTTCTTGGTGTTTTGCTCTCTCTCTTCTTGCTCTCTCTGTCTACAGTCAAATCCAGTTTGTCATTTCACACCTGGGTTTGTTCCATAAGCTCTTGAATGTGTTATGGGATCCTTGAAGTGTCGCTTTTCTTGTCGGAAACCTGTGGCTCGTGGCACCTTTGGTTGAGTTTTGCTCGAGCCCACTGGGCTCCTTCTGCCCACTTGGCCTGACTGGCTGCACTCAGCTGATGCTACCAGCCTGGATCCCATGCCTCCAAGGAAGACTGCAACTCAGGTGTGGAGCGGCAAGGGGTGTGTGAGTGAGCATGGGGTCTGGCCACTGCACAGTCAGATATGCCAGCTACTGCTGTGGGGTGGGCAGCTCCAGGTGCCGGCATGGGCTCTCTGCAAAGCTGCAGCTGGACCGGGGCACTGCAAGCAGCTTCCCTGGCTGGCACTGGGGAATGAAGTGGCACCTAGAAGCTTGGAGATGCCAGGAACCACAGGGCCCCAAATAGGGAGTCACAGGTCTGGGCTCCCCAAAGGTCTGCAGCTCTTCTCTCCTTTTCGCCCACAACATGGCGAGCAAGGGGCACATATTTCAGTCCTGTTAGTGTTACAGCTCTTTTAGCCCTGCCATACAATGGGTCCTAAGTACTTGTCCTGTGACCAAAAGAATGAGGTACACAGACAAGTGGAGGGTGAGCAAAATGAGAGGAGCTTTATTGAGCAATAGAACAGCCCAGCCTCCCACAGTGGGCAACTCCTTTCCACAGCCAGGGTGTCCCGATGAGTGTACAGCTCCTAGCAGAGAGGAGACTCTGGAGTGAGAAGCTCCTCTCTGCAGACAGGTTGTCCCATTGTCTCTGCAGTTCTCAGCAGGCCCTAGAGTGGGTTGCTCCTCTCTCCAGGTAGGTTATCCCATTGTCTTCCCAGCTCTCAGCAGAGAGGAGTGGGTTACTTTTCTCTGCAGCTGGTCATACCAACGTCTGCTTGAGTCTCAGCAGAGAGGAGGCCCTGGAGCACGTGGCTCTTCTTTGCAGCTGGTCATCGCAACATCTGCTTGAATCTCAGCAGAGAAGAGGCCCTGGGGAGGGTGGCTCCTCTCTGCACCTGGCTGTCCTGGCATCTTTCTGCCCTCTGCTCTGCTCTAGCTGAGCCCAGGGCTTTTGTGAGCCTCAGAGGGGAGGAAGTGCATGCCAGCTTGTCCATGGGCAGACATGAGTAGGCCCAGAAAAGGCACCACAGCCCCCACTCCAGTCCATGGGAACTGGCAGCTCAGCCCCCAGCCTTCAGGCCCTTCCTCACCCTGAAGGTGGGACCTGCCCCCTCCCACCCAGGAGCCTGACTGCCCCCTGCTGCTGTCCATGGAGCCCAGGCTGTTCATGCCAAGGGGCACCTACAGGCCAGTGCCAAACCTCCCTCAATCCCCACCTCAGCTTCCCCCAACAATGCTTGTTGGTGCCCAAAGTCCAGAGGGAGCTGAGGCAGCTTGGGGGACTGGCATGTCAGTGGTGCCGCAAGAACCCCAGCCAGGCTGTGACAGTGCCCGGGCTTGGCCCCACATTGCTCCAAGATCAAAGCAGGTGCTGACAGCAGGTAGAATACAGGCAGTGGGATCAGGAACTTCTGAGCCTGCAAGGGTCGGGGGGCCTTCCCAGGCCCCCAAGAGCACACAGAGGCCTGGGTCCACAGCTCCAACTTGGGTGGCTGTAGCTGTGCCCAGGAGGGCAGGACTGCTGGCTGTTCCTGGCTCCTGCTAGCTACTTGCAGCCTGGGGCTGGGGCTCCAGGTCCTCACTGGGCCCAGGCAGGGGTAACTGGACAGGGGTAACACCGCCACAAGCTCCGCCTGTTTCCCCAGTGCTCAGAGGTGGCCCAGAGTGGAGTGGATGGGCTCCAGACCTGGCTATCAGGAGCGCCAGGCTCAGCAGTAACCCCAACGTGGGGTAGATCCCAGGGATGCAGCCCCAGGCAGCCCTGCACAGAGCTTCTTCCTAAGGCACAGGAACCCAGCACCTTCAATGGAGTGGGCCAGGTCCCTGAAGTAGGTGCCATTCCCATTTCTTGCCCCAGGCCCCAGAAGTATGGCCCCAGCTCTGCACCCTGGGCCCAGCCCCTATGTTCTGTGTGTAAGTACAGCACTGCCTTGGGCTCAGCTCCACCTCAAAGCCCCTCTCTGCCCAATTGCACTGCTCCCCTGCTGGTGGGCAACCTGGCCCAGCCCCATCATGGCGGCTCCTAGGGCAGCAGGCTGCAGGAAGACTGTCTGTTTCCGCCCCACACCCTCCCTGCAGTGGCCAGTGCGATGGCAGTGGCCACTCCAGATGGCCTATCACTGCCATCAGTTGTATGCCCTGCATCTGGCTTCTCCATGCATCTCATGGCTAAGCTCGTCATCCCGGAATTGACTCTCACAAACTGGGCAAGCAACATCCAGGATCCTACAACTCTACTCTTCAAAATCTCACAAAAATAAGAATAGTCAATTAGTATAAGTGAAGCTACGCAAAGAACATTTCTTGGGTAGGGGAGGGGATCAGGAAAAGTGGATAATAGTGATAGGCAGCGGCTACTGAGCACTTTGCATTCGCAGTCTCACTGAATGCCTACAACAATGCACACAGGTAGGGTCATTATTATCCCTATTGAGGCAGAGCAGAAATGAACTTACCCAGGTGGCCCAGGTCCCTGTTGGAGCAGCGTGTTTAGGACCTGTACCTTCAAACTCCACACATGACAGTGCTAGAGCTGGTCCAGGGATGGGCTTTGGGGTTTGGAAAGGATGGGGCCAAGAGCCTCATCTAAGCAGACCTTCTGGGGTCAGAGATGTATTTGAAACCAGTCCAATTTTTCCATATAACTGATATTTTTGGTCTCTTTTAAATAAGCATGCAAGTTGACCCTCCCAGTCTTAAAACTTGAGAAAGTCACAGTTGTCTTATCTGAGGTCCTTTCTCAGGAAACCAACCACCAGGCCTCCCGGACAGTGTCAACAAATCAAAACTTACCAGGTCCCCGCCTCTGGACAATGAGATGCCAGACCTCTAACTCATAATGACAGATTCCCCTTCCTTATCACTTCTTAATTCCTGTTTTCTTGCAAATAGTTACATCTTTTTCCTGCTATATAAACCCCCTATTTTAGTTGGTCAGGGAAATGGATTTGAGACTGATTACCCATCTCCTCGGCTGTAGCACCTAATTAAAACCTTTTTCTTTGGCAATACTTGTTGTCTCCGTGATTGGCTTTCTGTGCAGTGAGCAGCAGGATGTAGACCAAGCTTGTCCAACCCACTTTATTTTGTTGTTGTTGTTGTTGTTGTTTTGTTTTGTTTTAGGCCTTTAACAGTCTGAACCCATGGTTTTTAGTTTCTGTCTCCAGTGATAAGTGGAAAAGAGGGATGAGGAAGGGGCTTTACTGGCCCAACCAGAAACAAAAAGTAAGAACCCATGACTATTTTTTCTCTGGAACACTCCTAAACTAGACCAAACCTCTGGCATTTCAGTAACATTCTGTCACTCTTTCCTTCCCTGTCCACCTACCAAAGGCCTCACTAACCATCTCTCAAAGCTCTGCCCAGAACCTGTGCTCAACACCTGGGCTGCACCCTCATTCTTAGAGCATTCACAAATTGCCCTTATATTTTATGCATACTTGTCTTATTTCTTCACCTAGACATAAGGACATGGGGACCAGATCATAGGTTTATTTGTGCTATGTAACAATATACTGTAATAAAAGTTATGTGAATGTTCTCCCTGTCTCTCTCAAAATACCTTATATCTTACTCAACTGTACTCACCTGTTTTTAGAATGTGGGCAACTAATCCTTGGAAAGTGAAACATGGATAAGGGGGAACTACTGTACTTTTCTGATAGGGTTAAAACCAAGGAAACTTCCTTATCATGAGAGCTAACCTGGCCCTTTTGGGGATTTAGTTACACGTCTCTCTTCTGATTTCTTAGAGGGTCAGATAAACAACTTAGTTTGGGTTTGGTGATGTGGAACTTTAGCATGAGTGACTCCATTTTGCTTGTCTGTTGGAGTCTAGCACAGAAGTTCAGTCCAAACTGACGGCCTCCCATAAATTTTCTTTAATGTCCTGCAGTGTCTGAAGGCTTGTCATCAATAACTGAACCATGTTACATTCAACTCAAGCGATTAAGGTGGTTGCCAGGTGCATTTAGCAAAACCCAACAACTATCATTTCAGAAAATACAGGTTTTTTTGTTTGCTTGTTTTTGTTTTTGCTTCTTTCCCAGAGGTGCGCAGTCCCCCTGGAGAAAGCATCTGTGCTGCAGGGGAAACAATGCACAGTGGACAGCATGGCCTTCCACATGCATGAGAGTCACATTCTGATTCCAGGCAGCTGTTTCACAACTCTGTAACCAACAGTAGGAAAAATACCCTCTACCTGCCATTCATTTCAACATTCCTTCAAGCCACATGACTCCACATGAATTTGTGCTTCTTGACTCCTCTTTTTTTGTTTTTTGTTTTTGTTTTTTGAGACAGAGTCTCACTCTCTTGCTCAAGCTGGAATGCAGTGGTGTGATCTTGCTCACTGCAACCTCCATCTCCTGGTGTCAAGTGATTCTCATGCCTTAGCCTCCTGAGTAGCTGAGACCACAGGTGCAGGCCACCATGCCTAGCTATTTTGGGGCTTGTTTTTTTTTTTTTTTTCTTTTTGTATTTTTGGTCAAGATGGGTTTTGCCAAGTTTCCCAGGCTGGTCTTGAACTCCTGAGCTCAAGCAACCCGCCCATCTCAGCCTCCCAAAGTGCTGGGATTATAGGTGTGAGCCACTACCCACAGCCTTGACTCCTCTTTTGAAATGGTTATAGCATCTGCTTACTTTCCACATGAATTAAATAAAACCCTTAACAGTGTACATGTTTAACCTGAAGAAGAGTCATGGTTTTACTTTTTTCCCTGAAATTTATCTTTCAATGCTTCTGTGCCATGGACAACAGATAGCAGCTGCACCTCCAGGCATCGTGCTTGTGGTCCAGATCAGAGGAAGCAGTGAGGACAAAGAATGGAAAGCACTTGCCCACCAAGTCTGCCCGTTTTTGTTAGTCAAACAATAGCTTGTCCGGAAGCCCCATCCCTTAGACTTCCTCACACCTGACTGCCTAGAAAAATGCCACACAGACACTCCTAATTGCAAGGGATCTTGGGAAATCATTGCCTACCCACTACAGAAAAAAAAAAGATAATCTACGAGTAAGGAAGAAGAGAATGGGCGCTCAGTAGGCAACCAGGCTGCATCAACAAGGACCCACTCCAGACAAAGCTTTAGGCAGAGCTTCAGATGACCTCGCTCTTCTGTGCACATTCCCCCATCATCCCATCCAACCTCCTCACCCCCACCCAGGTGCTCATCTTGCAGCCACTAATGACTACGCTGCTGCAGCGTCTAAGGGATTTATCCTCATGTAGCAGATTTTTAGTGGGGTACCCCCAAAGGAGTAGTACAGAGGAGTCCGTGTTAGTGACAGAGCTGCTGTCATCAGGACAGCTTGTAAGGGAGCTTTGGTGGGAGCTGGGAAAGAGGGGCATCTTCCCTTCCTTCCCCACTCCACCGGCTGATGCCTGGATTACCAGCAGATCCCTCCACCACCTGAATGCAAGGCTGGCCCAAGAGAAGATTTGCTGAATATCTTGAGAATACTATTTGATACATTTTTCTTACTTTTTCACTATTAAAATGGTTTTCAAATAATAAAATTAAATGAGAGAAGAATAAGAAAATGAGAGAATTGTATTTTAGGTAATCTTCCTTACCTCAAATAGAACCATTATAACTTGTTAAAGTTTTCCAGAGTTTTCTTTCTAATAAGAGCTTTTCTTAGAGTCATCATCCTAGGTGTGCAAATTTTTAACCCATTTTTTTAAAAAATTAATGTATCTTGGCCAGGCATGGTGGCTCAGGCCTGTAATCCCAGCACTTTGGGAGGCCGAGAAGGGCAGATCACAAGGTCAGGAGATTGAGACCATCCTGGCTAACATGGTGAAACTCCCTCTCTACTAAAAAATACAAAAAGCTAGCTGGGCGAGGTGGTGGGCGCCTGTAGTCCCAGCTACTCGGGAGGCTGAGGCAGGAGAATGGCGTAAACCCAGGAGGCGGAGCTTGCAGTGAGCCGAGATCCGGCCACTGCACTCCAGCCTGGGCAACAGAGCGAGACTCCGTCTCAAAAAAAAAAAAAAAAAATTTAATGTATCTTAAGCTTTATTTTATTTTATTTTATTTTGTTTTGTTTTGTTTTGTTTTGTTTTGTTTTGTTTTGTTTTGAAATGGAATCTCGCTCTGTCCCCCAGGCTGGTGTGCAGTGGTGAATCTCAGCTCACTGCATCCTCCGCCTCCCGGGTTCAAGCGATTCTCCTGCCTCAGCCTCTGAGTAGCTGGGATTACAGGAGCTTGCCACCACGCCCAGCTAATTTTTTGTATTTTCAGTAGAGACAGGGTTTCACCATGTTGGCCAGGCTGGTCTCAAACTCCTGACCTCAAGTGACCCGCCCACCTTGGTCTCCCAAAGTGCTGGAATTACAGGCATGAGCCACCGTATCTGGCCTTAAGCATCTTTTATGTCATTTCATACCTTCATTAATATAACTTCAGTAGCTACTTCATATCTCCCCAGGTGGACGTAACCATGGATTAGTCAATCGTACCCTATTACTGGTCATTTCAGTTTGTGTTGCTAGAAGACAGACTTACCTGTAATCCCAGCTACTTGGGAAGCTGAGGTACAGAATCGCTTGAACCCGGGAGGCAGAGGCTGCAACCAGTTGAGATCGCGCCACTGCACTCCAGCCTGGACAACAGACGAGTGAAATTAGCAAAAATGCAGGAAGCATTGATTTTTTTTTTTTCTCTGAGACTCTGTGTCAGCAAAAAAAGTCTCATCAACATCTACAATAATAAAGAAAAAGGAAGCCAGGCGCGGTGGCTCAAGCCTGTAATCCCAGCACTTTGGGAGGCCGAGACGGGCGGATCACAAGGTCAGGAGGTCGAGACCATCCTGGCTAACACGGTGAAACCCCGTCGCTGCTAAAAAACACAAAAAACTAGCCGGGCAAGGTGGCGGGCGCCTGTAATCCCAGCCTGTAATCCCAGCTACTCGGGAGGCTGAGGCAGGAGAATGGCGGGAACGAGGGAGGCGGAGCTTGCAGTGAGCTGAGATCGGGCCACTGAACTCCAGCCTGGGCGACAGACCGAAACTACATATCAAAAAAAAAAAAAAAGAAGAAGAAGAACTAGAATTGATGTTTATAATGTGTCTTACTCTAGCACAGAGATACATAAGCTAAGAAAGAAAAACAATTTCATTCACCCCATTCAGAGATGCATTTCCAATAAAAATGTATTTTTATGTTTAGCAATTGTTAATTAGTTTGTGACATATTTATTCTGTTTTAATCAAATATCCATAATGGTGATAACTGTAACCAGAAGATAACATTTCCACACTTAAAGACCTGATCACAAAGGTATCCCTTCCTTCAATTTCAATGTATAAACATATTTTTGTTGCTGAGAAGTATGAGATGTATAAGCCATATGACTTTTAAACATAACATGCATTAGGATAAAAGTTTTATGAGGGAGGTGGATGGAAAGAATGGTTAAAGAACTCATTTATGTATGTTTAAATGGTGGGTGTCAGAGTGCTACAATGCCTACATATTGCTGAACACATAACCAAGAGTCACATGTTTTATTTTCAATATGTTAATATTTTTAATAAGCTGGAAGTTGCATACTTTTCAGTCATTTAAACCTGGAGGAAAATTTTTAGGTGCAAAATAGAAAACTGTGAGGACACAGCTGTTAAGAATTGAGCAGTACCCCACCCGCCTTGGGATCTTCCTGAGTCTAGGGCTCCCTCTGGTGGTAAGATTCAGAATTTGTGTTAGATCACAGCCCCGGAGACCCGCCTAGCAAGAATTAAAAGCACCGCATTAGCCGGGCGTGGTGGCTCACGCCTGTAATCCCAGCACTTTGGGAGGCCGAGGCGGGAGGATCACAAGGTCAGGAGATCGAGACCACGGTGAAACCCCGTCTCTACTAAAAATACAAAAAATTAGCCAGGCGTGGTGGCGGGCGCCTGTAGTCCCAGCTACAGGGGAAGCTGAGGCTGGAGAATGGCGTGAACCCGGGAGGCAGAGCTTGCAGTGAGCCGAGATCGCGCCACTGCACTCCAGCCTGGGGGATAGAGCGAGACTCCGTCTCAAAAAATAAATAAATAAATAAATAAAAGCACCGCGTTCTGCAAGCCAATCCCTTCTTGGTGTGTTTCCTGGAATCGTCACTGTAATTTTTCTTTTTCTTTTTTTTTCTTTTTTCTTTTTTTTCCATTTTTGAAACGGAGTTTCTCTCTGAGCCCAGGCTGGAGTGCAGTGGCGCGATCTCAGCTCATTGCAACCTCTGCCTCCAGGGTTCAAGCGATTCTCCTGCCTCAGCCTCCCGAGTAGCTGGGACTACACGCATGCGCCACTAATTCTTGTATTTTTAGTAGAGAGGGTTTTCACCATGTTGGTCAGGCTGGTCTCGAACTCCTGACCTCAAGTGATCAGCCCGCCTCAGCCTTCCGAAGTGCTGGGATTACAGGCGTGGGCCACCATGCCCAGCCTGTCACTATAAAATTTGACCATATTGGCCCCCCAAGCCCAGAACCTTCAGAGAATAGTACACCGCACACCTCACCAAGCCAAATCCTCCATGGTCATTCATTAACCTGATGGACGTTTACTGAGCACCCACTATGGGCCAGGCACCCATTCCTAGAAGCCCTCTGTATCTCTCTCTAAGAAGTGTGAAGGAGTTCCTAAACAAAAGAGGAACCCAACACGAATTAACGACCACAGGAATTCACCAAAAAATGAAAGTGACCTACAAACGTTTACGAAGAGGTTTATCCCCTCCAGTAATTAAAGAAACACCGTGAACCACAAGAAATCACTTGCCTGCTCTTAAGCTCGGATAGGCTTAAATATCTGATAATATCCAAGGCTGCCATGGGGGCAGGAACCAGGAAATACATGTCTTCATACTTTGTTGGTGAGGATATAAACTGGTACAATTTAACGGACTATGAAGAATATTAACATTTTTTAAGTTCATGCTTTTGACCCATGAATTCTTTTAAGACTGTCGTCAGGGCCCCGGCCTGGCCTGCTGCTGAGATCGTTAGGACCCTGGTAAGACGCGCCGGGGTTAGAGTATCTGAGAATCCCTCTCCTAACTGTTGAAAAGGAGCGAGTTCTCCAGCCATTGGTTACATGTCCCCAACCACTGCCATTTTCTAAGAACAGCCTCTGGGGCTCTGCTCCCAGCACAAGCTTTCCTGTGCCAAGAACGCGGGGCGGGGGCGGGGGCAGTGGGGACTGGTGCCTGACGCAGTCTCCTGGGTCAGCGGGTAGGGAGCGTCCCGGGGCTCAGGCTGCCTCATCTCTCTCCACACCTGCCCTCCTTTCCATCTCACACCCACAGTCACACACACCCACACTCACGCACATGAACTCATACACAACCAAACACACCGATACACAGGCCCTCACACACCACTCCCTCTACACCACACACACACAAATACACGTTCACTCATACACACCCATCAAACACCAATACGCATGCGCACACACCACTCCCCCGCACACACTCTCACACCCCACGCACACCCCACACTCACTCCCATACTCACACACACGAACTCACACACACTCATACACAACCACATACACCCATAAACATGCACTCACACACCATTCCCGCACACCACACACACCCACACACACACGCATTCACTCATACACACCCCCACACACCCATACACATGCACTCACACCTCTCCCACGCATTCACACACAAACTCAGTGACACATACCTTCACACACTCATATACACCCACGTACATGCACTGGCATACCACTCTTCCACGCCCCTCTACACACACACACCACACTCACACACACATCCACACCCATACTCACAAATACACATTTACACACACCCCTACACATGCACTCGCACTACTCCCTCACACTTACAAACTCACAGCCACACACATCTTCACACACTCATATACATTCACATACACCCACACACATGCACTGACGCTCCACTCCCTCACACTCACACACACCCCACACATTCACACTCACACACTCACAAACACACACATTCACACACACACACTCACAAACACACATTCACACACATGCACTGACACCACACTCCCTCACATTCAC
>NC_045441.1:139711478-139721263 GCF_002776525.5 Piliocolobus tephrosceles | reverse complement strand
TCACACACCACCCCACACACATACACACACACACTCACAAACACATTCACACACACACACGCACTGACACCACACTCCCTCATACACACACCCCACACACATACACACACTCACAAACACACACATTCACACACACACACTCACAAACACACACATTCACACACACACTTTCACACACTCATACCCACACACACCCATACTCACACATGCACTCACACACCACTCCTCTACAGTCAGGCACTCACAAACACACACAGCCCCCACATACTGACACACACTCACGCTCTCACTCTCACACACATCCTGTGGAAGACTAGAAAGAGCCCTGAACTCGAACATGACACCGACATGGTCTTGCCTCTCAGGTTCTCAGGGGCCTGCCTCGCTATGGGCCTCAGTTTCCCCACCTACACAAGGGGGTTGGACTCGATGATGCCTCTGAGCCCCCCGCCCCAGCATTAATTCTAGTTCTGCCCTTCAGGAAGGCTATCATCTAATAGAGGAAGCGGGAGATGCCCTCCAAGTCATGCCACAACGAACGTCTTAAACACCCCTAAATGGAATGCTGACATATTCCACTCCCAAACACACAGTCATGTCCTACATAATGATACGGACCAATGACAGACGGCATACACGATGGTGGTCCCATAAGATAATGGGACCCATAAGATTATACCATACATTTACCGTACCTTTTCCATTTTTCACTATGTTTAAATACGCAGTACTGGTCGGGTGCGGTGGCTCAAACCTGTAATCCCAGCACTTTGGGAGGCCTAGGCAGGAGAATCACTTGAACCCAGGAAGTGGAGGTTGCAGTGAGCCAAGATCATGCCACAAATACAATATTAGAAAAGAAAATAAATATTACTAAGAATGAGAAAAAAGTTATAAATTTTAAAAAGTAAAAAACTACACAGACATTGCAAAATCCAGAAAAATAACAAAACATTTTTATTAATTAACTGTCTGACACATATCCATAATACTTTTTACTTTCATTTTTTGGCTGTAGGCTCTTTGACTCTTTAAATGACAACAATGTTATCAGAGAAATTAGAAAGACAATTTTTGCTCTAGCATGGTGGGTTAAAATTTAGTGATTTATTAACTTAGAAAAGTTTCTTTCAGCTTCTGTGCCAGTTGTCAATTTACTGTATCTCAGCTCCTAATATGTACCTCATTGCCTGCCCTCCTAGAATTGAGCTGAGCCTTGTAATTAGTTGCTCTTTGCCGGCAGCTGCATGTCAAGCTTTGTCAGTAGAGGGCGCTGAAGGGACACGGGAGGAGAAAGGAGTTTCTCTTCCCGGTCTGGTGCACCCCTCTTGGCAGGCTCCTGTGGCCCATGAGGTTTCTCTGTACCGGCTCCTGCAAGGCACCCAGCTTCTGCAGTGTCTGGCAGCTTCAGCAGCATGTGTGGCTTCTGCAGCACCAGCTCCAGTTTCCAGCCACCAGTAGCTTTTTCTGGAAGCCCCCTGGGCAACTTTGAAGGAGTTTGTGGCCAGTAGGGCACTGTCCTGGGAACAGCTTCCCCCTGCATTTTCTCCTGTGGCTTTGCAGACTCTTCTGAGGCATGATGTGTCACTGTGGGTGATTCCTCTGATACCCCAGAAAGCAGATTTCCAGCCTCTTCTGCCAACCTGGTACCTCAGTGACTTCCCTGCCACGATTTCTCTCATCAGGTCTGGATCTCAGCCCTGGCAGGGATCTTCTTCTAGGGTGCATTATCTCAGCCCTAAGAGTGATGGTTGCACCTCTATCTGCCATTCCTGCATTTCTCAAGAGTTCTCTTAACTTCTTTCTAGCCAGGCCTTATTACTCCAACTCCCGGTTAAAGTTCATTCTTTTTTTTTTTTTTTTTTACTGAATTTCATTCTGTTGCCTAGGCTGAAATGCAGTGTCACGATCTCGGCTCACTGCAACCTCCGCTTCCTGGGTTCAAGCAATTCCCGTGCCTCAGCCACCCAAGTAGCTGGGACTACAGGCATGCACCACCATGCCTGGCTAATTTTTGTATTTTTGGTAGAGATGGGTTAGCCAGGCTGGTCTCGAACTCCTGACCTCAAGTGGTCCACCAGGCTCAGCCTCCCAAAGTGCTAGGATTACAAGCGTGAGCCACTATGCCTGGCCTAAAGTTAATTATGGGAAACACTCCTTGTACAAATTATTGTGTGGTTTCTGTCTTCTGATTGGAATCTGACTAGTACAGCTTTACTGCCCACTGTTGGTCATAATGATCATATATCTGAAATATTATTTTCAAATTTGGGAAAATATCTGTCAGTTTTCATATATGAGTTGTAAGATTCCAGGGCATTTCATGGGTTTTGTGCTGATTGACTAGTCTTAAAAACCCTTTGAATGAGTGACAGAGTGTCCTCTGCGACATGATGCTCTACAAACACTGTCGCATCAATGTCAGCATTTCATGTCAAATTGCAAAGAAGTTCCATCCTTTCTCATGTATTCATAGGATTCGTTAGTTGGTCTATCAAAGAACCCAAAAGCATATTCATCGTTTCTATTCAAAATATATCATTTCTCCTGAATGAATTGCTGCTTTTTGTGTGATCTGGAAGGATTTTGTTACAATTTGCTTCTAAATGTTCAAATAGCTTATATGGATTTTATCTGTCATCTTTATTACTTTTGTTCCAGATTTCATTCATTTCAAATTGATGGCAAAAGAAGGCATTTTGTACACCAAATCTAGAGTCTACAATTTCTCTCTGGTTTTATTACAACGCTGCAAAACAGTTTTTTTTTTTTTTTTTATTGTGGCTAAAAGGTGGTATTCAAGTTTTATCAAATATACCATTCCCATCAATAAAGAAGCCTGGGAAATATAGTGAGACTCTGTCTCTACAAAATAAAAAAATAAATAAAATTAGCCAGACGTGGTAGTGCATGCCTGTAGTCCCAGCTACTAGGGAGGCTGAGGTGGAAGGATCACTTGAGTCTGGGAAGTCGAGGTTGCAGTGAGCTGTGATCATGCCACTACACTCCAGCCTGGGTGACAGAGTGAGACCCTGCCTCAAAAAAATAAAAAAGCAAAGAAAAGATGTGCCCTGTCTACTCTGCTGAAGGGATATGTGGTGGGCACTTCCAACATGGCCTCCTACACACAAGTCAGAACTTATCACGGTTTTTCTGGGCTATACTATTCCTTGGCACTCCTTGGCACTCACTAAGGCCTCCAGCATTGGAAGCTCTTCGTCTATCATCATATATCTTCAGTCTTCATGCATCTAGGGGAACCCTCTTACTAGGCAAAAATCACCTCCCACCGTACAAGCAGGAAATGCCAGACACTCACTTTCAGCCTCCCTGGCTGTGGCAGGACCCACGCACGTCAAAGCTCCATCTATGAGCCACACCCTCCCAGACCACAAGCCAGACACCGGTGGCCGAAGGAGGTGGGGATCTGCAGACTCGCTTGCTTATGATGTAGCTTCGAGGTTTCCAGAGGCTGCCGCAGGGCCAGTTGCAGACCCCTCGGACAGTAAAGGAGGTGGCTGCTGAGTCTAGATCACAAAACAGGGAGAGTGGCCTGAGGAACGTGGCTGCTGCCCACAATTGGCAAGGAGGTGGGAGGGAGCTTCAGAGACACGGCCCCTCTCCTTTCACCCTGAGCACCCGCTGGGGCCAGTGCTGAGACACAGAGCAGACCAGAGGGCTGGGAATGAACCCGGGGTGGGGAGAAAGGAGAATAACCAGCCCCTCAGGACTTGGAGTTGAAAAGTGTGAAACCACTTGGGAAAGCTTCCCTGAATGACCCACATGAGGGACATTGATCCAGGAGGGTCTTAGCAGCAGACGGGGAATTGCACGCTGGCAGGCAGTCCTGTAAGTGGGTGCAGAGGGACCCATTCCTGCAGGTCATTCCTCTCAGCACTTGGACACGGGCAGTTCCCACAGATGCCAGCAAGCCGCCACCTGCAGGCAGGATGGGAGGGCACCCACCCTTGGGGTGCTTTCTGGCTGTGCCCTGATGATGGCTGCACCCACACATCTCAGAGTGCAGTTCGCGGAATACTAAAAAATGTAAATGCTGCAATCAGGGCTCTGAAAATAATGTCGCTGGAATTATTGAGGGAAATTTACAAGTTAAATAGCCTAAAAGGCTGCAAATGAAAATGACATTAAATTGGCAAGGACTTGGGGAGCACAAGAATTATTTGTCTTTCCTTAAATAAGAAAGTGGTCAGAGACTGGGTCACAGAGCCAAGGCAGGATGGAGGGACCCCAGCCTCATAACAGAACTGGATAGAGGCCCAGTCCTCTGCGCCCCTGGCCAGGGCACTATCTTCCACCAGCTGTGGCCCCTGCTGAGGCACATGGGTTAGGGCGGCTGCTGAGCACTCAGGTCCCACATGCAGTCCATGGGGCACAGGACCCATGACCCCAGTCTCACTGATGTTGCTCCCTGGCCGTTGGGCTGCAAACATCCACTGCAGGCTGAGGCCGAGAGAGGCAGACCAGTGTGGCAGGCAGGAGGCGGAAACCAGGTAGTGTTTTGGGCCGTGCATTGGTTTCCTGGGGCTTCCTACTGGCTTGAACAACAGAGATGTATGGTCTCCTGGTTCTGGAGGCCAGAAGTTGGAGATGACAATGTTGTCAGGGCCAGGCCCCCTCTGAGGGCACCAGGGAAGGCTCGGTCCCAGGCCTCCCTCCCAGCTTCCAGAGGCTTCACTCACTCAATCTGCACATGGCACGGCGTTCTCCCTGTGTGCCTGTCTGTCTCTGTGTCCAAATTTCCCTTCTTTAAAAGGGCACAGCCATATTGGATTAGCACCTGCCCTAAGGAGCACAACTTAATCGTCTACACAGATCCTGTTTCCAAATAAGGTCACACTCACAGATATGGGGGGTTAGGATTTTGGCATCTTTTGGGGGACACAAGTTAACCCATAAGAGCCAGCTACTCTACACAAGCGTATTTGGCCAGTTCTGTGTGTTAGGCACTGTGCCAGCCTCTGAGGGGAGGTGGGACGAATAAGATGTGGGCACTGCCTCCACGGAGCTGGCCCCAGCCTCAGAAGTAAGTGCTGCCAGCCTCACTTACCGGCAACCTTTATGCAAAACTGGAAGCCCAAGGCATTTCTGGACAGAACCTGGCTCCTGTCTCTCTGGGAGGGGTCTGTCCCGAGGGCTGCTCAGGGTCCTCAGGCAGGGGACAGTCCTGAGGAGCCTGACCCAGAGAACACAGAACAGGGGGATCTGAACATGTGGAGAGCACATGTAATGACCCTGAGCACTTGCATCTTCAACTCGAGCTCAAAATGCAGATCTCGAGTCAAATGGCAAACGGCCACCCCTCCCCTCTGGCCCACTGTCCCCTTTCCCGCAACCGGACGCCCTGTGATGCCCCTGAGCTGAATGCAGATGACCTTCAGATGAATGTCTCCGAGTGTTTACTCCTCTAAAGGCTGCCCCTCCCCATGGGGACAAAGGGAGTGAGGGTCTAGAAACCTGGGTTCTAAACCCAGCCCTGTCACCGATGAGCAGTAGTACCTTGGGCCAATCCCACCCCCTCTGGCCTCTGCTCGGAGGTTGGGTGACTCTAAGGTCCCTTCTGGTGCCATGATTCTGGCTCTATGGGGAACACAGGGAGGGGCTTGGTGACTCCCCACAAGAGGACCTATACAGCAGGACCCTCTGCCCTTCGGTTCCCTGGAGGAAGCAGGGTGTGGCCCTACCTTTACCTGCTTATTGGTCTTTCGATCTTTACCTGGTGGGCCTCAGCTGCTCAAGCCTCTTGGCTGACATTGGGCTCAGCTGAATACAGTGAGGCCATTGTTTTCTCCAAGGGACGTCTCAGATTAGGAGCAGAGGCTGGCTCAACCAGCCTTCACAATAGGGATACCTTCCCTAGTCAGCCCTTATAGTCCTTATCTCGAGTATTGGGCCAGCCCCATCACCTGACCCGGGGCACAGTCACCCACACACCTCGGGGGTCATTACAAGCTCAGTGTTTCCTGCCTCTGAAAGATTCCAGCCCTGCTGTCTGTCCATCTTTTACAAACCAGATGAAGTTTCATCTCCTCCCTGAAGCCTCCTGAATACTTTTTTTTTTTTTTGGCAGGGTCTTGCTCTATCACCCAGGCTGCTGTAGTGCAGTGGTGCGATCTCAGCTCACTGCAACCTCCACCTCCCGGGCTCAAGTGATCTTCCCACCTCAGCCTCCCGAGTAGCTGGAATGGCAGATGCGCACCATTACGCCTGGATAATTTATTATTATTTTTTTTAGAGACAAGGTTTCACCATGATGCCCGTCTCGAACTCCTAGGCTCAAGTGATCTGCCTGCCTTGACCTTCTCAAGTGTTGGGATTACAGGCATGAGCCACTGCACCCAGCACTCCTGGATATATCTTGATGCAGCCAAACAGTACTTATTGCCTGGACTGTATATTGAAGTTCAAATCATATTCTATGTGATATTTGAACACAGCTTCAAACATACAAACCACGAAATGCCACCACCACGTGCCTTGCTGTGGGTCTCATTTCACTCATCGTGTTAAATGCTACCAGACTTTTCAATCTGCAGACAGGATATTCAGTTCTGGGAAATTTTCATGTATGTTTACAAATAACTTCCTTCCTATTAGATACTCGTTTTCCCAAAACTCCAACTTGGACATCCTGGATTTATCTTCTACTTCTAATTTCTCTCCTGAATTCTCAGAGTTGAAAGTCAGGAAATACATATTGAAAGAATGCCCCAAAATACTCTGTACAATGTAAAATTAGGCCCATTCAAAGCACTTTGTCATGAACTCTGGGGATGCTGAGGGCACAGAGAAGACTCTACAGGCTTCCAATCCTACATATAGATAGATGTAATAGGAAGGCTGAAGGATAAGAGTGGCCTCAGACTCCTCATCTACAACACTAGAAGGTAGCCATGTCTTCGACACTCTGAGGGGGCTAGGTGAAGTGGCTCACGCCTGTAATCCCAATGCTTTGGGAGGCCAAGGCGGGAGGATCACTTGAAGCCAGGAGTTCAAGACTGGCTTAGGAAGCAAAGTAAGGCCCCCAATCTCAAAAAAAAAAAAAAAAAAACAAACAGACAAAAAAAGGTTTAGAAAATTAGGCAGGTGTGCTAGTGCACACCTGTGGTCCCAGCTTCTTGGGAGGCTGAGGTGGGAGGATGGCTTGAGCCCAGGAGTTCAAGATTACAGAGCTGTGGACAACACTGCACTCCATCCTGGGCAACAGAGTGAGATCTTGTCTCTGAAAACAAAAACCAAAACTGAGGGAAAATGATACCCGGATAACAATTACATACCCAGCTAAGCTACCAAACAAGTGTTAGGGTAAAATAAAAACAGGGTCAGATATACAAGGTCTCAAAAGTTTACCTCTCAAGCATCTTCTTTTAGGAAGCTATGAAGGATGTACTCAATTAAAATGGGAGAATAAAGCAAGAAACAAGAAAAACGATCCAGGAACCAGGGGCTGCCACCCAAGACGGAGGCAAGGGCCTCTCGGGGCTGCAGGGCAGAGCCCCGGAAAGAGCTCTTCCCAACACTGAAATGAACAGACTATTGGACAGGAATTTACCAAAAGGAGAGTTACACAGCTGGGGAAGAATTTGGTGATAAAATAGCCATAGATGTCTGGATAACTAAGTGAAAGACAGTCCAAGACAATCATTAAATCCAGAGAAAAGAAAAAGGTGTGGCAGAAAGGAAAAATAGTCCTAATATGTAGTCCACGGCTTATTTGTGAACAGTAGTTACCTAACCCATTAACATCCATCTGACCCCAAGGTAAGAATTCATTGGAGGATGAGGAAGTAGGAGGTGTGGGGGAGGGTGTGAGGAGGAGGTAAGTCCTCCTCTTCCGTAGCCAGTAGGAAACACTAAGGATGGAAATCTGTTGTTTAGAGACATGGAGGCAAAAAATAAGAGCATCAGCTGGAAGAGCTAAAAGCCCCGCTGTGGAGGACAGGAATTGGGAGGGGAATTGCTTTTTTTCAGACATCTCCTGTAACAACGTGATTCTAAACTGTGTCACTTGTTTGTTTGTTTTTTTACGGGAACAGCGGAGTCTCGCTCTGTCTCCCAGGCTGGAGTGCAGCAGCCTGATCTCAGCTCACTGCAAACTCTGCCTCCCGGGTTCACGCCATTCTCCTGCCTCAGCCTCCCGAGTAGCTGGGACTACATACAGGCACCTGCCACCACGCCCGGCTAATTTTACATATTTTTAGTAGAGATGGGGTTTCACAGTGTGAGCCAGGATGGTCTCGATCTCCTGACCTCGTGATCCGCCCTCCTCGGCCTCCCAAAGTGCTGGGATTACAGGCATGAGCCACTGCGCCCGGCCTTGATGTTTTAATAAAAATATAATTCTACAAAAGGTGCTTAACACAGATCGGGACGGGGTTCTCAGGTGGAGTCAGCCCTAGGACCCCTTAAAGATGCACACAGACAGAGCCTGCTCCCACCGCGCTCCTGCCAGCACTGGGATCCACCGAGAGCCACTGCCGGGTGTCCTTCATTGAAAAGAAAAAAAAAAAAAAGGCCGGGCGCAGTAGCTCACGCCTATAATCCCAGCACTTTGGGAGGCCGAGGCAGGCAGATCACCTGAGGTCAGGCGTTTGAGGCCAGGCTGGCCAATATGGAGAAACCCTGTCTCTACTAAAATTACAAAAATTAGTTGGACGTGGTGGTGGGCGCCTGTAATCCCAGCTACTCGGGAGGCTGAGGCAGGAGAATCATTTGAACCCAGGAGCTGGAGGTTGCAGTGAGCCGAGATCCCTCCATTGCACTCCAGCCTGGGCGACAGAGCGAGACCCCGTCTCAAAAAACAATAAATAAATAAACAAATAAATAAAAATAAATAAAAAATAAAATAAAATAAAAAAGAAACTTATTACACAAAGCTCTTGTTGAAACTGTGTAACTTGGTTTAAATTACAAAAAGCAGGGCCCTCGCGAATTGCTTGGCCGCGCCGTACGCGCAGGCGCGCACACTTGCACCCAGCAGTAGGATCTGGCCATCGCCAGGTCGTGATCTGTCATCCACACAGAGCACTTGTTGGGGCCAAGTGGCCTCCAACGGGAGTGGGGAGTGAAAATTCGAGGTGGACCTGGGAGAGCGTAGTTGGCTGGGGTGCTGCGCTGAAGGGGTTTCCAGGGTCAGGGCAGCAGTCGTGGGCCCGTGCCTGGCGTGGAGTGGGGCTCCCTCGCCCCTTCCCGGCTGCTGCTCAGCTGCTGATTCCGCGGGCCCCCGGGGAGCTCCACGGGGCGTCGGTCCCGCGACGGCCGCCAGGTGGCGCCAGAGCCCGCCCAGCCGCAGCCCGGCTGCGCCTCTCAGCCCCGGTGCTCTCCAGCCAAACCCAACCCAGCCCGGGTCCCGGGTCCCGGGTCCCGGGTCCTGGGTCTCCCGCCCCTCCCTCGGAGTCTCCGAGGGGCGGGAAATGGTTTCCAAAAAGAAGAATTCAAATACATCCCAAAGCAGACCGGATATAACGAAGAAGTCAGTCCAATTCCCTTATACCTCCAGCGGAGCCCTGCCACCTGTTTCTCTCTAAAAAGCAAATCCCAGACGATCCATCATTGCATCTGAAAATATCTCAGTTCCGAACTCTATAAAATAAGGACTCTAAAAAAATTATAGTCCCGGCGGGGCGCAGTGGCTCACGCCTGTAATCCCAGCACTTTGGGAGGCTGAGCCGTGTAGATCACCTGAGGTCAGGAGTTCGAGACAAGCCTGGCCATTATGCATAAACCCTGTCTCTACTAAAAATACAAAAATTAGCCGGGCGTGGTGG
>NC_045441.1:139700975-139711378 GCF_002776525.5 Piliocolobus tephrosceles | reverse complement strand
CCTGTAATCCCAGCTACTCGGGAGGCTGAGGCAGGAGAATCACTTGAGCCTGGGAGGCGGAGGTTGCCCTGAGCAGAGATCACATCACTGCACTCCAGGCTGGGCGAGAGAGGGAGATTCTGTCTCAAAAAAAAAAAAAAAAGAGAGAGAGAGGGAGAAAAAAAAAAAAATTATAGTCCTTATGTCGTGACCACACACGTTTAACAAATGCTGATTCCTAGGTCAGGAGTCTGAGCCTGAGACGGGACTAGAATCTGAGCCTTGTGACAAGTTTTCCTTACAAAGTCTTAGGCCGCTATGTGCAGAGAAACACATACCAGTACTGCTGCAGAGGCAGGTGGAGAGCCGGCATACCACATGCAGGCATCAGGATGGCATATTTGGGGGAACAGGGGTTTGGGAAGAGCCAGGTCAGATGGAGGGGGCAGGGACAGGCTGGGGAGCCCTGGTCCCACCCACACCCTCCCCACTTGGGGACCTCTCTCTCTTGCCTCCAAACATTACTCAGTCAGCTGGACCGTAAGTGGTGCCCTGGATAACAGGTCCCTTCTTGGGCTGCTGTCTCTAGTCCCTTAACTTCAATGCCCTTTTTAAGGCTTAAACCTTAGGTCATTGCTCTGTTCCAATAGTCACAAGTGCTCGAAGAACTGACCTGCTCTTTTGGCCCTCAGCTGCCACCCCAGGGCTCCCTCCTGGAGCTGTTCCTCCCTGGACTGGCCACAGGGGAGGGCCCCAGGCAGCATGGCTCCTCCAGTCCTGCCCCCTCTCTCATGCCACCTGGGTTTCCCAGCCAGTCCCTCCAAGGAAACAGACAAGGTGGCCATGAGCATGAGTAGAGCAGTGCCCACATTCCGGACCACTCTCGCTGTATTTGTCCTCCGTCTCCGTCAGAAGACTCCACTGAGCTCCAAGGCAGGTGGGGACACAGGCTGAGGCTGAGAACCAGCCACGTGTGAAAAGCCAGCCAGTCCTGGGCAGAAGATCTCACCCTTCTTGGACACAGATCTTGGAGCCAGGACAGCGGCACCAAGGGCAGGTCTGAGGATTCAAGGTGATGTGACAATCTTGAACGGTGAACCCAATGCCTCCCTAAGTGACGTTCTTGTCAAACCAGCTTCTGCTAGATGCTCTCCTCAGACTGTCCGTTCTCACTCCGGATCTCTTTCTGTTCACTCATTTATCCTCTCGGCAAATACGTATTGCGCACCTACCGTGTGTGAGGTGCTGGGGATGCCTCAGCAATCCAACTGGCACCAATCTCCCCTCACAGAGAGGATGCACTCCAAAGAGGGAAGGGGCCTCGCCGTGATGACAGGCAGTACAGGTGTAGACCATGGTCTTGGGCAGGGGTTCCAGGTGAGACGTGTTGCAGGGCCTGAGGCAGGCTCACCTAACTTGCCTAGCACCTGCCTGGGGAACCATGGCACCTCTCCCAGCCCCTCCAGGCCACATCTCAGGGGAAGGGCGCACTGCCTGTTTCCTGGCCCTTCTTTCAGCATCCTCTCCCCTTCTCTCCCTTTGCTGGTTTCCCCACGCCTCTGGCCCACATGGCATAAAACAGGGTGTCTTTGGAAGGCTGAGGAGGCTTGCTGCAGGCCTGGCCACCTGGGGAGACACCGAGTCAATCAGATGAACTCTGACTTACCTCCTCGGACCATCAACCATGGCCAGGAAGGTGGGTCACATTGTACCAAAGGCCACTGGGACAAACCTTGCAACTGTGAGGGTGAAGAGAGGAGGTGGGCAAGTTGGGAGGGCCGGGCTCCTGCTAGCTACCACCTCCTAGCCTCCCACCAGATTTTCTCCCCCACCATAGGGGGCCACTATATATTCTGCAGAGGAGGAAACTGAGGCATACAGCATGAGTTAGTTTCCCATGGCTGTTGTAACACATTACCACAACCTTGGTGGCTTAGAAGAGCAGAAGTGTATTCTCTCCCAGTTCTGGAGAACTCTGAAACCAGGGATCCAGGGGCTCTAAAGAGGAGTCTTGCTTCTTCCAGCTCCTGTGGCTGCCAGCTTACCTTGGCTTGTTGCTGCATCACTCCAATCTGCATGGCCAGCATCTTTCAATCTTCTTCCGCTCTGTCTTCACGTGGTCTTCTCCTTGTGTAAAATGTCCCTCTGCCTTTCTTATGAGGACATTTCCCACCACATTTAGGGCCCACCTGGACCATCTGGGACATTCCCCATGTCAAAAGCTTTAACTTAATCGCATCTGCAAAGACCCTTTTCCAATAATGTAATGTTGACAGGTACCAGCAAAGGGGACCTGGTGTCTCTGGGGGGCATTATCAGCCTGTGACAGGGACATCCTCAACGGCACACAGCTGATTAGGTGGTGCAGTTGGTGTCTGGACCTGGGTCTGCCTGAGGAACCATGCTCTCACTCAACACATCCTTGTTCCCTTGTGCCCCAGAAGTCTCTATTCAGGGGCCACCATCAGGATGGTTTGTTCCATCCTCAACTCCTGTCACCAAGCAGTCAGGCCACCTGAGTTGAGGATGCTGAGAAAGTTTCACTGCCTTAAGGCGTTTCCCCTCCTGGCCTGACCCAGCACCTGGGCTGTTACCTGGAAGGATGACTGGCAGAGATTACAGCTGCTGTCTCATCAATTTCCTCATTCTTCATTCCGCAGGGATGGACCCACCAAAAGTGGGGCCCTGAGGGCTGGGGCAGAAAAGCCCCATTCTGATTGCACCCCTTGGGATAGGTCTGAAGAAGCCACAGTGGAGTTTTGGGAGAGAGAAGTAAGAGGACACAGGAGCCTGCCTTGCCCGTCTCCTGTATGTTCCAGAGGAAGCTTTTCAGGCCCACTAGTGTAGGATCAAATGCTGAATTAATGAATCTATTGTTGATCACCTATTGCACTTAATATCACAGGGAGAGACAACCCCACAGGGTGCCCCTCCTGGTGGAAAAGCACAGTAACCCCCACAGAGGTGCAGCCAGTGAGGTCGAGGCCTTGGAAACCCTGAAGGACAAATGGCCTGCTTCCTCACACATGCACACACATTCACACATGCACAGGCACACACGTGCACATACACTCACACATTCACACATGCACAGGCATATACGTGCACATACGCTCACACATTCACACATGCACATGCACACACGTACATACCTCAACATTCACACATGCACATGCACACATGAGCACACACATACATGCACATGCACACACATTCACACATGCACATGCACACACAGGCACACACATATTCACACATGCACATGTGCACACACTTTCAGCATGGACACACACACATGCACACACATTCTTGTGTGCATATGCACACATGTGCACATTCACACATGCACACACATTCACACACGCACATGCACACGTGTGCACATACACTCACATATTCATACATGCACATGAACACATGCACACACACATTCATGCATGCATATGCACACACACTCACACATGCACACACTCATGCACACACATTCACACATGCACACACTCACATGCACACACATTCACACATGCATATGCACACACATTCATGCATGCATATACACACATGCAAATGCTCACGTTCACACACACACATACATGCACACCTACAAGCACACATGCATGCTCACACAGATGCAAGAAATAGGGTAAAAGGAGCTTAAAAGACGGATCAAATTATCTCAATGTGTAAATCCTATTTGAATCTTGATTCAAATAAGCAAGCTATAGTTTAAAAGATAGTTTAAAAGTTTATAAGACAACTAGAGACTTAAATACTTCCTGGATATTTGATGAAATGAAGGTATTTTTAATTTTTTAGGTGTGATGATGGTTTTATGGTTATATGTAGGTTACATATATTGATTTTATGGTTGTATGTATAGAAAACCATAATACATTAGCTATTAATATGATAATAATATCTAATATTGATATATTATGTATTATGGCTTTATATATATATTTACACATATATAAAAGGAAGTCTTATCACTTAGAGATACACACTGAAGTATTTACAAATGAAATAATACGACATCTAAGACTTTCTTTAAGATAATACAAGAAGGAGGAAGTGCATAGGAGCATAGATGAAACGAAACTGGCAGTGCCTTGTTGAAGCTGGGTGATGGGTACATGGGGGCTCATTAGACTACCCAGTTAGCTTGTGTGTGCATTTCATTTTTTCACAAGAAAAAGTTAAAAATATTAAACAACAAAGGACATAGGATCTATTCCAGGGTTACTAACAGCCCGAAGGAAATGCTCCCGTTCCTGTGTTTTCCTCGAGACTTCCTGCTCTGCCTGCTCCCCGAGGAATGGAAGGTCACCTTCCCACGGGAGCCACTAGGGGGAGAGTGACCCTGAGCAAGGCTCACTAAGGCAGCGCTATAAGTGACGCTAGAATCCTGAGGTCCCGCTCATCCTGCTTATGAAAGGATCATTCTAGACTGCAGGGGTAGGGGTGGGGGGTGAAGTCCCTCAGTCACCATTCTTCCATCAGCATACCTCTTCCCCTTCCCTGCTGCTTTTGGCGCCTCCCTGGTAGGAGTATTACTTTTGGAAAAGCACGAAGATCCCAGATAGGGATAGGACTCACTTCACACCTCTCCCTACCTGCTTGGACTGGAAATGATCTGACAGGATCCATTCCACCTCCATGGGTGCTTCTGAGGCTCCTCGGACCTTAGACCTGAGGAATTATACAGATTCACCAGGAGCCACCATGAATCTCACTGGGTTGTGATATCCTCAAGATCCTGGAGCAGAGGGGCTCTGGCTGTGGCCACACCCATGATGGCTCTTCAGTCTCCTTGGCCTTCCAGAACAAGGGGCAAGAAAGCAAACAGCAAGCATCTGGTTAGAGGCTGGAACACAGTCATTCCGTGGTGTCAAGATAGGGAGGAGACAGAATATGGGGTTCAATGTCTTCCAGGAGGATCATTGAAAACAACCTATCACCTGAGGATACTGAAGGGCTATGCTGTAAGCGAATAGAGAAGCCAGGGAGGCCAGCCTGAGCAAAGCCAGCAGCCCACCCTTAACTGCACCAAAGTGATTTGCCCGTCTTCCATCTGCCTGCCAATATAAAGTAAGAATACATATCATCCAGAGCCTCTTTTTCATATGCAATGTCCCAAACTCAATCAAAATTACCATCGAGACACATCCTCGAAAAAAATTAGCAAAAGATCTGAACACTTGACCAAAGAAAATATACAGATGGCAAATAAACACATGAAGAGATGCTCAAAATCATTAGTCACTAAGAACAATAAAATTTATTTATTTATTTACTTATTTAGTTTTGAGACAGAGTCTTGCTCTGTTCCCAAAGCTGGAGTGCAAAGGCGCCCTCTCAGCTCACTGCAACCTCCGCATCCCAAGCTCAAAAGATCCTCCTGCCTCAGCCTCCCGAGTAGCTGGGACCATAGGCATGTGCCACCATGCCTGGCTATTTTTTGTATATTTTATAGAAACGGGGTTTCACCATGTTACCCAGGCTGTTCTCAAACTCCTGGACTCAGGTAATCCGCCTGCCTTGGCCTCCCAAAGTGCTGGGATTACAGGTGTGAGCCACCATGCCCAGCCAAAATGAAATTTAAATGAGATATCACTATACACCCACTGAAGTAGCTAATATTAAAAAGACTGACTGCAAATATAGAGCAAATGGAACTCTCATACACTGCTGGTGGTATAATCACATTGCAAGACAGCTTAGCAGCTTGTTAAAAGATAAAACATACACCTACAATATGACCCAGTCATTCCTCATCTAGGTATTTATCCAAGAGGAATGAAAACATATGAAATGAAAACAGAACAGGCATCGTGATTCATGCCTGTAATCCCAGCACTTTGGCAGGCTGAGATGGGAGGACTGTTTGAGGTCAGGAGTTCAAGACCAGCCTGGACAACACAACAAGACCCTGTCTCTACCAAAAAAAAAAAAAAAAAATGTAAAAATTAGCCAGGATTTGTGTGTTGCACCTGTAGTCCTAGCTACTTGGGAGGCTGAGGCAGGAGGATCGCTTGAGCACAGGAAGTTGAGGCTGCAGTGAGCTATGATTAGGTCACTACACTGTAGCCTGTGTAACAAAGCAAGACACTGTCTAAAACAACAACAACAACATAGTTTCACAAAAAGATTTGTACAAGAATGTTGTAGCATTTTGTTTCTTTAATAGACCCAAACTGGAAACAATCCACACATTCATCAGAAGATAAATGGACAAATTGTGGTATATCCACACAATGGAATACTATTCAGCAATAAAAAAGAATAAGCTATTGATATATACAATTACACAATAAGTCTCAAAATAATTATTCTGAGTGAAAGAAGCCATACCAAAAACAAATGCAGTGTGATTTGATTTATATAAAATTCTAGAAAATGCAAATGAATCTATAGTGATAGTTCAGTGGTTGCTTGGGGATGGTGGGGGAGGACATAGAAAGAAATGGATTACCAAGGGACACAGGGAAACTTCTGTGGGTAATGGATACATTCATTATCTTGATTGTGGTGATGGTTTCACAATAAATACATATGCCAAAATTTATCAAATTGTATATTTTAAATGTGTGTGGTTTATTACATATCAATCATACCTCAGTAAAGCTGTAAAAAAATTACTAGACATACCAAAAATCAAGACCAAATGAGAGAGAACAAAGGGGAGAATAGAAATAGAAACAGGTTCACAGGTGATGTAGATATTGGAGTTATTAGATGTAGATTTTTAAAATAAATACGTTGACATGGTTTGGATCTGTGTCCCCACCCAAATCTTATGTCAAATTGTAATCCCCAAGGTTGGAGGTGGAACCTGATAGGAGGTGATTGGATCATAGGGATGGTTTCTCGTGGTTTAACACCATCCCCCTTGGTGTTGTCACGGTGAGAGTGAGTTATGAGATCTGGTTGTTTAAAAGTGTGTAGCACCTTCCCACTCCCTCCCTGGCCTTGTGAAGACATGCCAGCTTCCCCTTCACTTTCCACCATGATTGTGTTTCCTGAGGCCTCTCCAGCCATACTTCCTGTAAAGCCTGCAGTCCCATGAGCCAATTAAGCCTCTCTCCTTTATAAGTTACCCAGTCTCAGATTTTTGTTTTGTTTTGTTTTGTTTTGTTTTTTGAGACAGAGTCTTGCTCTGTCACCCAGCCTGGAGTCCAGTGGCACAACCTCGGCTCACTGCAACCTCCGTCTCCCAGGTTCAAGTCATTCTCTCACCTCAGCCTCCCGAGTAGCCGGGATTACAGGTGTGTGCCACCACACCTGGCTAATTTTTGTAATTTTTAGTAGAAACGGGGTTTCACCACGTTGGCCAGGCTGGTCTCAAACTCCTGACCTCAGGTGATCCACCTGCCTCAACTGGTCTCAAACTCCTGACCTCAGGTGATCCACCTGCCTCAGCCTCCCCAAAGTGCTGGGATTATAGGCGTGAGCCACCATGCCCGGCCAAGTATTTCTTTATAGCAATGTGAGAATGAACTAATACATATGTTCAAGAAGACAAATAATTATTAAAGAATATTTTAAAATAATATTTTCAAGAAAATGGGAAGGAAAAGGTGGGGAATACTATTAGAAACCTCAAATCTAAAAAAGGAGAATTTAAAAAACCATAAACTGAAAAATGAAATAGTTAAATTCAAGACTCTAGTAGATGAATTCAACAGCAGATGAGAACTGCAGATAAGAGGGTTTGTTAACTAAAAGTTAGCTCAGTAGAAAATATTCATATTGAAGGACATAGACAAGGGAGAAAAAAGTAAGATGCAGAAAACAGTATAACAGACATATGAGACCCAGTGAAACAGCCTAATATACATTATTCTGGTGTCCCAGAAAGACAGGAGAGACAATGAAGCAGGAGTAACATATGAAAGGATAGTGGTCAAGAATATTCAAAAAATGATGAAAGATTTCAGCCACAGATTTAAGAAGTCCCATATGACCTGTAAGCAGGATAAATACAAAGAAAACCATGCTTGGTTCCACTGTAGCAAAACTGCAAAAAGCCAGAGTCAAAGAGTAAATCTTAAAAAAAAACAGCCAACAGAAAAAGATATATTACCTTCAAAAATAAAGGCAAAATAGCGTTGTTTTTTTTTTTTTTTAATAGGCATGCCAACAGAATTTGTACCAGCAGACTTGCACTAGAGCAAATAATAAAGCAATTTATTTGGGAAGAAGGAAAATGATACCAGATGGAAGCACAGTAATGCAATAAAGAATAATGATCCCAGGAAAGGATAAATAGGTGGAAAAATCTAAATCTAGATCCTGTAAGGACTAAATGCCTGTCTTTGGAGTACCAAGTAACCGTGGGGCATGAGCTGTTCATCATGGGCTGAGTTTGTCTAATCCACCAGATCATAAAGCTGAATACATGCAGCTTGCATTGCATAGCAGCTATAAGAATAAGCTCGCTCAGGTCCAGAAGGTACAAAAAATTGCCTGGGTCAGCAGCTCAAACTCTAATGGTATCCACTCCTACTTTTTTGCTACCTCTCCCTCAACTCACAACTATGGCTTCACAGTGAGCTCCCTCTGCTTACTTAATAGACGATGAAGAAAAATCTATCTATTGTTTACAGAAGAGTCATCAGATGGAAGTGTATGACCACTGCACTAAGTTCAACCCAGAAATGGGCCCAGAAGACAGTAGTGAAGGGAAAACCTCCCGGTAGACAAATTTTAGCCAATCTAGTTGTCTGCTTTGTTTTGGAGGCAAGATGACTTAGGATATGACTCTACACTGACTAATGGGTAATAGGTAATAGATTGTGTGGTTGGTCAGGAACTTTGGTCAAAGCCAGAAGACTGGTGACCAGGAAGTCTGGGAAAGAGGTAATGTGGACAGAAGTCCCAGAATGGGTGCCACGTGAAGACACTCATGTATCATGCGTATTCCCATTAGAGTCACCCACTGCAGAGGAGCTTTCAATGATCTGGCTGATGAAATGATAAATTCCTCCTGTGAATATCAGCCAGCTTGTTTTCCCCCTACCCAATCCTTCCTCAGTAGGTACCCACCACTAGGGCTTATATGGATGCCATTACCATTGGTTCCCAAACTGCTAAATACTAGCAATAACCAACATTGAATTCCTGACATTGCAGCATCCACAGGAACCAGCCAGCCCCCTGGAAATAGGTTGATGCTAACTTTGTATCACTCCTTCATGAGGAGGCTATGAATTTGTCCTCTTAAGAAAGGAATCCTTTGGAGTAACTAACAGGATTGTATTATTAAAACAAACAAACAAACAACAACAACAACAAACGAACAAGCAAAAAGAGTGGAGTCCTATTCCAGATACAGACTTGTTTTCCCTACTTGCACTACTTCTGCCAGTTCCACTGTTTGAAGATTTCCAGAATGCCCTATTTATTGTCATGGTAACCCCCACAACATCATCTCCAACCAAGGAACTCATAATAACAAAAGGCCTGTGGCACTGAGTTTATGTCCAGAGAATCCACTGGTCTTACGCTGTGCCTTTCACTCAGTTGCAACTGTGTGGGTGGATCTGGGAAATGGCCCACTGAAAGCTCAGTTATGGCACTGAGTGGAGGACAGAACTCCGTGAGGCTGGGGTGCTCCCCTAGAGGATGTGGTAGATACTTTAAGCCAATGGCCAATATATGGTGCTGTTTCCCCTATAGTCAGAATACACGGGTTCCTGTTCTTTGATAGAGTATTCCTGGAGACTCAATTTATTTGCTCTGAGGGTGATGTCGGAGATTTGAAGAGAGTGGAGAAGGCAGGAAACAATCGTTTAGGAGTAGAATGACTGGGTCATATGGGAGACATATGTCAAGAAGCTGCCAAGCCTTCCTCTTGGCATTCCTGCCAGTGCTTGGGTTGGTCAGTCTTCTTGATTTTAGCCAACATAATGGGTGTGAGTTGGGTCCTTTTTTTAAATATTTTTATTGTAGTAAAATACAGATAACATCAAATTTATCATCTTAACCGTTTTTTAAGGCAAAGTCTCACTCTATCTCCCAGACTGGGGTGAGGTGGTGCAATCATAGCTCACTACAACCTTGAACTCCTGGGGTCAAAGAATCCTCCCACCTCAACCTCCTGAGTAGTTAGGACTACAGGTGTGTGCCACCAGGCTTGGCTAACTTTTAAAAAATGTTCTTAGAGACAGAGTGTCACTCTGTTGCCTAGGTTGATGTCCAACTCCTGGCCCCGAGAGATCTTTCCACCAAGGCCTCCCAAAGTGCTGGGATTACAGGCAGGAGCCATGGTAATTGTTTTCTCTCAACCACTTTTTCTTTTTTCTTTTTTTGATACAGAGTCTTTCTCTGTCAGCTAGGCTGGAGTGTAGTGGCATGATCTCGGCTCACTGCAACCTCCGTCTCCCAGCCTAAGCAATTCTCCTGCCTCAGTCTCCCAAGTAGCT
>NC_045441.1:139505837-139690975 GCF_002776525.5 Piliocolobus tephrosceles | reverse complement strand
AATAGTTGCTGAATTTTGTTGAACGCTTTTCCTGCATTGCTCAATGTGGTGTGATTTTCCTTCTTCCATCTGTTAATACGGCAGGTTACACTGCTTGATTTTGGAATATTGAACCAGCCTTGTATGACTGGAATGAACACCTCACATATTTTTCTTGGCTGTTGTCTATTTCTTCCATTCAATGATAAGTTCCGACGGGGCAGAAACTTTTGTTCATTTTGTTCAGTGCTGTATTTCAGTGCCTACAACAATGCTGGGCATATAGTGAGGACTCAATACTTATTTGCTGAATAAATAAATGAACAGAAGAGAGGTGAATGGAATCCCCAAGGCTATGGTGAAGGGAGATTCCAGGATGACAGCTGTGGGCAGCCAGTCTGAGGGGAGATGTTGATTGTGGAGAAGGCTATGCCTATATGGCAGCAGGTTTATGGAAACCTCTGCACTTTCTGCTTAATTTTGCTGTAAATCTAAAACTGCTCTGAAGAATAAAGAATATTAAAAAAAAAAAAAAAAAAGCTGATCATTAACTCCAGGGAAAACAAAAGGGATTCCGGAAAAAAAATACTCATGGTTTACTATCTGGCTCAGCCAGGGGCTGGTGGAGGTTGTGGGGCCGTAAGCTTATACGACTGGGGAGGGGACTATTTAAGAAAAGAAAAACACTAAATAAAAAATTAATCTGATTTAACCTCAGAGCAATTTCTGGACATTTTTTCTTATTTTTAATTTTTTTAGAAATAGGGTCTTGCTCTGTTGTCCAGCCTGGAGTACAGTGGCATGATCAAAGCTCACTGCAGTCTCGAACTCCTAGGCTCAAGCAAATTTTCTGGAATTTTTGACCCAATCTGTGGGGATATTCGAGGGACCATCAGGAATAGGGTGGTAGGTGCTGAAAGTCTTCCGGAAGCAGGACCCAAGAGCTCCAGGAGGTATGGCGCCAGCCAGACAGGTTAAGAGCTTTGCCTGCCAGTGGCCTGTGGCCCAGGACAAGCCCACACCTCCATGAGCATCTCAGAGCCTCCGCCTCAGGCGTGCCCCTTGCTGGCCTTATTTCCCACCCCACCACACTGGTGGGTCCACAGGCACACCATGCACCATAGCAGCTCAGACTGCTCCTTGCAAGGCAGGCTCTCTCCTACCCTTCTTGCCTACTGGCAGTGACTCAATGGCCCCTCAACACTCAGCACCAGGGCTGCCTCTTCTGTGAAATGCCCCCACCCTCCAGCTCGCACTCCCTTCCCCAGTGGCTACCAGTTGAGGGGGAAGAAGTCTGACACATGTGAATTTGAATCCCAGCTCTGCCATGTGCCGGTTATGTGGCCGCAAATATGTCACTAGATCTCCCTGGGCTCTGCGTCCTATCATCTGTAAATGTGAATAGTAATGTCCACCCTGCAGGGCCATTGGAAGATCAAACACTTGCCACAGAGCCTAACAGGTGGTGGGTGAATAAACACTTCTTTCCATCCTTCTGGCATATTTTCACTTTTGTTTTTTTCTTTGAGATGGAGTCTTAGGCTGTTGCCCAGGCTGGAGTGCAGTGGCACTCGGCTGACTGCAACCTCTGCCTCCCGGATTCAAGCGATTCTCCTGCCTCAGCCTTCCGAGTAGCTGGGATTACAGGCATGTGTCACCATGCCCCGCTGACTTTTGTATTTTTAGTAGAGGAGGGGTTTTGCCATGCTGGCCAGGCTGGTTTCAGACACCCAACCTTAAGTGATCCGCCCGCCTCGGCCTCCCACAGTGCTGAGATTACAGGCATGAGCCACTGCGCCCAGCCTTCACTTACAATGTTTTTAAAACTTGGTAGAACACACACCACATACAATTTGCCATCTTCACTGTTTTAAGTGTACATTGTACAGATCAATGGCACTGAAGAAATTCACAGTACTGTGCAGCCACCACTGCCATCCACCCACAGAACGCTCCTCATCCTGTGAAACTGAAGCTCAGTGTCCTCATTGCACAGTAACCCCCCTCCCTCAGCCCCTGGCATGTCCCATTCTACTTTCTTTCCTCTGGCATTTCACCTGGCCTCTGTGACAGCACTAGCCCCTTCTAGCTGGTGTTGCCAATTGTTAAGAAGTCTTAACCCCACCGTAGGTCAAGCGGCATCTCATTCATCCTCACCCCTATTACCGAGGCACATGTTGATAATAGATGTTCGAGGGGAAAATGCAAAATGAACGAGGGAATGAGCAGAGAGAGGATCACGTGTGGGTTTGTGGTTAAAGGCAAAGAGCTTTGTGTCTGGTTTTATGTAGCAGGTGCCCAGAATATATTGAAAGTCTAAATGATGACACGAGTGGTTTTTGTAAATGTTTACTTATTTTTTGAATAGGTGAAATATTTGAAATTCAAAAACGTACAAAAGAATACACAGTGGAAAGTCAGTTTCCCCCTAACCCAGTCCTCCAGCTTCACTGGAGGCAACCACTCTGGCCAGTTTCTTCTGCATTTTTCTGGAGGAGTGTACACACACCACATGTGCACACACTCACACGTGTGCATGCACATGTTCACACAGCACACGCTTGCACACTCACATGTGGCAGCATGCTTTACGTACTGTTTGCACATCCTGCTTTTTCTCACTTGACAGATCTTTGGGATCCTTCTAAGATCGGTATATGGACAGTTTGCCTGTTGTCTGATAGCATTCATTGAATGATAAATTTATCCTGTCACCTGTTTACACCTGCCACAGGATTTATGTCATCTGTCACCTGTTGATGACCATTCAGGCCATTTCTGAATTCTTGCTATACAAGACGTGCTGCAGTGAGCAGCCTCGGACACTCACGAATGACTGAATGACTGAATGCCTGAACGTGATCCCTAACCCTAGCCCGGTCTAACCCCTGCCTGCTCTCCCTGGCCCCTAAGCACCCCATCCTCCCAGGACTCCCGCCTGCCCCCACGTGGCCACGGCTTGGGATCTTTCTCTTACTCCCTGCCAGGCGCTGTGCTGGGCCCTGGAGTGTTCAGGCTGATGGGTCCCGGTCCTGTCCTCATGGAGCCACAGCTCTGAGGAAGAGACAAATGAGGAAAGAGATATTTAGAAATCGAGTTTGAATGCTGGGATAGACCTGCCGCCCTAACTTTATGTCCCTTCCCCGACACCTGGGGAGCCACAGACTTATCCTTGATAACCTTGTCCCCAATCCAGGCTCCCAGGGCAGAGGAGGAGGAAGGGAGGCTGCGGGGTGTGGGGGCAGGGTCAGAAGGGACCGAATGCCCCTCTGGCCGCTCTTCCCTGCACTACCCAGGCCAGGCCTGTCTGTCTGATGCTGCCTGTGCCCATCGATTCCCCACTGTGTCTTGGCTGCCTGCTCTCCCTCTGGGCCCACTCTGCCAATCCCCATGTCAGGACCCTGCCACCTCACTGCCCTCCTCACTTTTGAAACTAACTAACTGTCTCATTGGAAGGGCTTTTCCACCCTTATTCTGTGAAGTTAATAGCTGGTGACAGTGGGAGGGGAAGGCAGCATTAAGCCATTCAGATGGTGGGGAGAGGGCAGACACTGCCTCTACACAGGTTATCCTCTGCTCAAGGGAGTGAAGCCAGCGCTGACCTCTGGGCACCAGGGTCTGGATCCCAGGAAGCCTTTTGAGCTGTAGCAAAACCCACCATTCAGAAGCTCTCAGCCTCTCCCAATTCACTGGACAATGCTCTTCCCACTTAAAATACCCACCCCATCTCTCCCTTCCCTGCCACACCTGCAGTCCAAGCACTGTCTCTAGGTTTATTTCCTGGGGTTATAAGGCTCTGCACCTCCAAAAACCCCTCATTCAAAGGGAAATGTCTCCGGGAAGGGCAACAGGGATTTCTCCTTAGCATGGACTCAGGCCCCTTTGAAAATGGGTACAAGAATCAGTTTTGATGAAGGGCATCAAGTAAGCAAATTTGGTTAAAATGTCCATAGCGGGTCCTCTGAGTAGCCAGAGGTGTAAGAGTGCCTGGGGTAAGTGTCCTGAAGGTAGAAACACAGGTGGTGGGGGAAGGGGCAGGGGAAGGCTGAGAACGTCTTCTCAGTGCTCCGTTTCCTTCCTGTTTGATGTCAGCATGTTTTAAAAGGGGAGTAAAAGCATGAATCACAACAGCCAGATGATGGAAGCATCCCAAGTGTCTCACAGCAAATGAATGGATAAACAACAGTGCAGTGGCTCACGCCTGTAATCCCAGCACTTTGGGAAGCCGAGCTGGGTGGATTGCCTGAGCTCAAGAGTTCAAGACCAGACTGGGCAACATGGCGAAACCCCATTGCTACAAAAAATACAAAAACTAGCCTGGTATGGTGGTGTGCACCTGTCACCTCCTAAGTAGTCCCAGCTACTTAGGAGGCTGAAGCGAGAGGATCGCTTTAGCCCAGGAGTCTGAGGCTACAGCGAGCCTAGATCATGCCATGCACTCCAGCATGGGCGACAGAGTAAGATCACATCTCTAAAACAACAACAACAACAACAAGGGTGTATACACACAATGGAATACATTTCGGCCTTGAAAAGGAAGAAAATCCCAACTCACGTTACAATGTGGATGAACCTTGAAGACATTGTGTGAAGTGAAATAAACCAGCATGGCCGGGCGCGGTGGCTCAAGCCTGTAATCCCAGCACTTTGGGAGGCTGAGACGGGCAGATCACGAGGTCAGGAGATCGAGACCATCCTGGCTAACACAGTGAAACCCCGTCTCTACTAAAAAATACAAAAAAAAAAAAAAAAACTAGCCGGGCGAGGTGGTGGGTGCCTGTAGTCCCAGCTACTCAGGAGGCTGAGGCAGGAGAATGGTGTAAACCCGGGAGGCGGAGCTTGCAGTGAGCTGAGATCCGGCCACTGCACTCCAGCCCGGGCGACAGAGCGAGACTCCATCTCAAAAAAAAAAAAAAAAAAAAAAAAAGAAATAAACCAGCAGCACAAAGGCACTCTATGAGGTACATAGAGTAGTCAAATTTATGGACAGAAAGTAGAACGTGGTTGCCAGAGGACAGGAAGCGGGAAGGGGGAGTTGTTGTTAGATGGATACAGAATTCCAGTTTGGGATGATGGAAAGAGTTCTCGAGATTGATTGTACAACAATGTGAATATACTTTACAATACCTAACATACGCTTCAAAATGGCTAAGATGATAACTTTTACATTATGTTTATTTTATCACAATTAAAAATTTAAAACATGTTGGTTGCAGTGGCTCACACCTGTAATCCCAGTACTCTGGGAGGCCAAGGTGGGCGGATCACCTGAGGTCAGGAGTTCGAGACCAGCCTAGCCAACGCGGTGAATCCCCGTCTCTACTAAAAATACAAAAATTAGCCAGGCGTGGTGGCAGGTGCCTGTAATCCCAGCTACTCAGGAGGCTGAGGCAGGAGAATCGCTTGAACCTGGGAGGCGGAGGTTGCAGTGAGCTGAGATCGCACCATCACACTCCAGCCTTAGGGACAAGAGAAAGACTTCATCTCAAAAAAAAATTTTTTTTAAACAATGAAACATAAATATTTTCAGATAGAGGGATGATAGGAAGGTACCAGAAAGGGAAGGGGTGGAAAAGCTCTGTCTCTGCCTTGGGCCCGCCCATCATAGAGACAAACCCAGGCAGTCCAGAGCCCAGACCCCAAAATACCCCTAAGTGTTGAGGGCGTGGTCTGGCCGGGGGAGTGGCTGGATATCTGGGAGGGCAGAGGTGGGAACCTGAGGGAGAAGGACCTGACTTTGACCTCAGCCTCAGACCATGGGTCCCTGCTGCCTGCCTGCCTCCTACTGGGGGCCTGCCAGGCCCACCTGCCCCCAAATGCTTGGCAGGCTCCCTGCCCGCTGGCTGCTTAGGGAGGTGCTCCCACTTCCTCTGCGCTTGCCTGAGCTCTCTAGGGCTCCTTCATTCTGCAGGCAGGCTGGGGTCCCCCTCTGTGCCGGGCATTGTGGAAGCTGAGCCCTGTGAGACCGGGCCCTGGAAGAGCCCATGAGATGGCCAGAGATGGGCTTGTCTGGCTGGAGGTTGGGAAGAGTCTTCTCCAAGCTGCGAAGTTAAGCACTGAGTACATAAAAGGGGAAGATTGGCATTAGTGAGAACATGGCCCTGAGGCTTGATGGACCCAAAGCCTCCCAGGGTGTGTGTGTGGGGGGTGGGAGCGGGTATGCACATGGGTGCGGGACCTCATCTATGTAATGTCTGCAGCCACATAGAATGATCTGACTCAATCTGTGGGTGAGCGCAACTGTTTGTGTGCCTGTGTGTGCGCGCCCACGTGCATGCGCGTGTGTGGTCCTAGTGTAGGTGATGTCTGCGGCCACACAAGATGCTGCGTGTGTGACTCATGGGCGTGTAGATGCAAGCACAAACCTATGACACATCTGTGTGTACAGGCTGAAGATCACAACGGGTCCGGCCAGGGCCCGCCGCTGGGCCCCGAGCTGGCCAGCACACCGACGGTTGGATGGGGCGACGCTTCCTGCTCCGGTCCCTAACTCATTATTAAGCTCCTCGCTCTTTGCAGACGCTCCCTGCGCCTCCCCCGCTCCGGGCTGCAGCGGCGCAGGCGCCGGGCCGAGCTGAGCGCCGAGCCGGGAGCGGGCGGCCGCGCTCCGGGCCGGGGTCCCGGGGGAGCAGGTGAGCGACCCGCGCCGCGCGGCCCCTACGGCCCTTGGCGAAGGCGCCTCCCGGCCGCGCTGCGCCGGCGCCCCCGCCTTCCCTGCCTGGCAGTCTCTGTTCGCCTCTGTTGGCATCCTCCTCCTCCCCCCTGCCTGGCATCCCCCTCCTCCCCCTGCCTGGCATCCCCCTCCTCCCCCTGCCTGGCATCCCTTCTTCCCCTGCCTGGCATCCCTTCTCCCCCTGCCAGGCATCCCCCCTCTTTCTCTTGCCTGGCACCTTCCCCTCACCTGGCACTTCCCCTCCTCCCTACCTGGCATCCCCTTCTCCCTTCCTGGCGTCTTCCACCCCTCCTCCTTTCCAGGTATCTCCCCTACTCCTGACTCTTTCCGTCCCCCTGCCTGGCACCTCCCTCCACCCCCACCCCAACCTGGACCTCTTCCTCCTACCCCTTCCTTGCACCTCTTCCCTGACTGGCAGACTCCCATTCAGCCGCTCTGTGACACCACCTCCTCCCCATCACCGCCTGGCATCTCCCCTCCTTCCCTCTCCAGTACCTTCCTGTCCTCCTTCCACCTGCATCTCCCCTCCTTCCCTCGTCTGGCACCCTCCTGCCTGGCACCTTCCCCTCCTCCCCGTCTGGCACCACCTCCTCCCATTGCCTGTCACCTCCCCCCTGCCGAGCACTTTCTCAACCTGCTCCTGCCTGGCATGCTCTGCTTCCTACTCCCCCCGTCTGGCACCTTCCCTCCTTCCCCTGCCTGGCATCCTCTCCCTCCTTCCCCTACCTAGCACCTTCCCATCATTCCCCTGCCTGGCACCTTCCCTGTCTCCACTTGCTACCGTCTTCCCTGGACACCCCTCCCCTATTCAGGTTGTCCCTCTGTCCCCCACCGTCCTGCAGGGCACCTCCTCCCAACCCTGGACTGGTAACCCCTCCCCTATTGCATCGTCCTCTCATCCTCCCCTCCCACTGTGTCTCCCAGACCCCACCAGCTCTCCCTTACCCAGCACTCCCTGTCTCCAGCCTCCTCCCTTCGCATCCCCTTTCCTCCCAACCCTAGTCAGGGTTCATCCATTGGCAGCAGCCCCTTTTGTCCACATGGCTTAACCAGACCCTGAGCCACTCCCAAGCCCCCGCTCTGTCACCTACACCCCACTCCTACAGCACTGCTCTCTTCTTGGCTCCCCTGCCGCATGGTCTGCTCAGGGACTTCAGTTCATACATTGGGTCCTGACCCAACAAGCTGGAGGCCTTCCTGCTCTTCCAGCAGGGAAGGAAGCAGGGCAGGACCGGACAGAGCAGGTACTAGCAGGGGCCAGGAGAGAGGTGCCTAGGCCAGCCAGTGGTCATGGAGCAGGCTGACTACCTGCCTGCCACCTCGGGAGTCCCTCCATGCCCCTGGCCTCCAGGACCACCCGGTTACCATCCTGACCTGCACTCTGGTCTTTGCCTCCACTGCCCAGCTCTCTCCCTCCAACCATTGCCACACCCCAAAAACTGGCCTCTCCAGTCAGGGTTTGGGCTCTGCCTGGGGTCCCTGCTCTGTCTTTCAAGTTCTTTGTCCCGCAGGACCCTGGGGCCGGTATCTGTCTGCTCCCCGTACATACTGCTCCCACCCACTCCCTGCCTTGTGCCACCCTAGACCCAGCTGGCCCGTGCTGGTTGCCTCCATCCTAGCCCCTTTTTTCTGCACAGCATCCTGGCTTCCTCCGACCTCCGCTCTAGGGAGTTTGGCTTCTTCCCAGCCTCCCGAGGCCTCCTTGAATCTACTTTGGGGCTCAGGGTGTGACCTCTCCTTCCAGATCCTCAGAATGGCCCTTGGTGCTACAGGCGCAGTGGGCTCCGGGCCCAGGCACCGAGGGGGCACTGGATGACTCTCCAGGTGCAGGACCCTGCCATCTATGACTCCAGGTCTTCAGCACCCACCCACCGTGGTACAGGTAGGTGCCTCCTCCCCTGCCAGCCCAGGAGCAGGCGCTCTGGGCCCCATGGAGAGTCGGCTAGCCCTTGGCCCCTGCTCCCACCACATGGCCCCTCCTGCCCATGGCAGGGCCTCTCTGTCCCTCTCCCCACCCCTGCTGACACCTGTCATTAATGTCCTTCCCTCCATCCCACACTCCCTTTTCTGTGTGTCCTCTCACCTCCTGGTGTCCTTAGGTCCTGCCTGTCAAAGCTGTTCTGAGCCAGGGACAACTAGCCTGAAACCAAGTTTTGGGTTCATGTGAGCATAGTCTGGGCTCTGGCATGCTCCACTTCCTCCCACCCAGACACCCAGACGACACCCCATCTCCTCTCACTGTGCATGCAGAAGCGTACGCATACGTGCACATGCTCACATGCACACACACCACATGCTCTCTGCGAGCTGGAAGGAACCTGCTGATTCCTTGGCACAGCTTGTGCTCAGAAACCTCTAAAAAGCCTGCAGGGCCCCAGGCAGGGTTCTGCTTGTGGCAGGAGGGAGGTGGCAGTCGTCTGTTGCACAGCCCGCGGTGGGAGCCAACCCTGCCCTGCTCCAGGCGGACCTCTAGCTCTGATGCACTCTGGGGCCATTGCTTGCTTGTAGGGCCCTCCTAAGCCTCCTCCCCAAGGAGTGAGAGGAAGATGGTCCGCACTTGTCCGCATCAGTCCCCACTTGTCCAGAAGGGCACACTGAGGCTCTGAGCAGAAAAGTCACCTGCCCCAGAGCCCCACCCAGCATGGTAAGGGGTCGGGTCTGAAGTCTGGTCTGAGCTCTGCCTGCCTAGCCCCACCCATCATCACGCTGGCTGGCCTCACCGGTGGGAGGCACCTAGCAACAGGGTAGGTGCTGTCAGGGCCTCAAGGCACGTGGAGCCCAGTCCCTGTCCTCAGGGCCTGCAGCCTTGGAGAGCAGCCTTGGCAATCAGGCACAAAGGGCCACAGACCACACAGGCCTCAGAGCACTGAGGAGGGAGACATCAGGAAAGTCCTGGAAAGGTACAGTTGGAAATGACTCAGAGGAGCCTGAGGTTCGGGGAGGCCTGGGGCTGTGGGCAGAATGAGAGTGCTTTCTGCTTCTCCTTCCTCAGAAGTTGGCAGAGGAACTCATCCTCCTGCCAGGCTGCTCTGAAGGCCAGGGACAGCCCTATTCCCCTTCAGACTCCCCCAGTGCCCCTCCTCCTCCAGTGAGGTGCAGGCCTAGGGAAAAATGGGGCAGAGCACCGGCTGCTGGAGAATCTGGCCTGGCCCAGAGGATCCAAGCCACACAGGGCAGCAGCAGGCACCAGTCACCTGGTACCCATCACCAAGGAAACACGCCTGGTGCCGACATGCCCAGCCCCACACCTGAAGCCCTGGGCCACCTGCAGGAAGGTCAAGGCTTCCAAGCAAAGGTCCCACCCTCATCCCCAGCACCTCCCCAGCACCTGAGGTGAACTGGGGACTGGTTGCTCAGTTTGTGGTGGTTGGTGTTTTAGCTGAAATTCATAAAGAAAAGGTGTGAGCTAATATATTAAACCAAGCACTCTACAGTTCTGGGGTGGCTGAGGGTAGAGGCCAGGTTGAATGGGGGGCAGGCTGATGGGAGGCAGCTAAGCTTCCTGGGGGGGTGCACCTGAAATGGTCCCCCACATGGAGAGTCCTCCTGATACTTGACATGCACTGAGTTAGGCCCTAAGGAGCTCCCCAGCAGCAGTTGATGGGAGCCCTGGGCTGTTCCAGACCTTTCCTGAAGGGTCACTGCAGGATGGGCACAGGGGAGGAGGGCAGGGGAGGCCTGTGAAGATTACAGCTGGGGCCCTGGGGCAGTAGGTCCATCCTTGTGACACCTGGCCCCAGAGTGGCCCTGGCCATGAGTCAGAAGCCCCAGCTCCAAGAGTGACAAGGTGGGCTAAGTTTGGCACTTTATTTTGGAATCGCATTAACATGCAATCGGCGGTGTGCGTTGCAGGCTTTTGGCAGCCAGGCAGGCACTTGGGCATTTGGATGCTGACAGGCCTGGTGCTGGTGCCTAGACATCCGTCCTCACCCCAAGCTGGCGGTGTGATTGCAAGTGATTAGTGAGAATTAAGTGGTGGAGGTAATGAGCTAGAGGTGTCACCGGGAGGAGGCTGAGACACCCCTCAGGGATGAGTGGACTTCCCTCAGCTGTGGCTGGACTCAGAACCATCTGGGGCCAAGCTGAGGCCGCCACCTGCTTCTGATGGGTACTTGACTGAGGGACATCTTGTAGGGACCATTGCTGTGTCCCCCGGTGCTCCTTGCTAATGAGGGGTGTCAGAATCCTTGGTGACTCATAAAGGACCGTAGGGGAGGGCTGATCACTTCGGCCAGGCCCACCTTTTGGGATAGCATGTTCTGTTTATTGACTTTCCAAGCTGTGACACCGATTCTTGGCACCCTACACTTACTTCC
Organism: Piliocolobus tephrosceles; assembly: GCF_002776525.5. Lineage (NCBI taxonomy): Eukaryota > Metazoa > Chordata > Mammalia > Primates > Cercopithecidae > Piliocolobus > Piliocolobus tephrosceles. The sequence continues at coordinate 139,680,007 of NC_045441.1, read as the reverse complement.
AGGGATTTCAGAACGTGCCTCATGAGCATGTGCCCCACACAGGCCTCCTGCTGGAACTTACAAACTTGGACCATCTCCCACGTGAACCTTTTTCACAGACCGAAGAGCGTTCTAGGCAAATGCCCTGGAGTGAGGGACACTGTGCCATGAGGGAGGGAGAGGAAGACACAGGGGGGTGTTCTTACGCTCTGCCTCATCCTGAAAAGGGTTTCAGGTAGTTTTCAAAGATACATATAGTGAGGAAACTGAGACAGAGATAGAGTACAGAAAACAGGGTGTCGCCTAGGATGTGGCTGTGGCACCAGATGCAAACCATGAGGCCCGGAGACCCCGATGCGAGCAGAGAAGCAAGCAATTCCATGATTTACACTGTGCATAAGATAAAAAATCAAGCAACTTGCTCAAATGACTGTGACTTCTGGTCCCCAGCCCTTGGGAGGGCTCTCCTGTATGAGGAAATGAAGGGGAAACCATGTGACAGAGTTACGCAATGTTCTCAACAATGTCACAACTGCTTCCTAGGGCTAAGGCAAGGACCAACACAATACTGCCCAGCCATAAACATATTGGTAATATTGCTTAACCCAAACTTAAAATTTGGAGCAACTAGAGGAATGCATTACTACCTTCAGGAAATACCCTCTTTCTCTTTTGTAAGAGACTGTTGCTCAGGCTTGAGTGCAGTGGTATGATCATGGCTCACTGCAGCCTCGAACTCCTGGGCTCAGGTGATCCTGCTTTAGCCTCCTGAGTAACTGGGACTACAAGCACAAGCCACAATGCCCCTTAGCTTTTGTTCTTTTTGTTTTGTTTTTATTTTAATAGAGATGAAGTCTCACTATATTTCCTAGGCTGGTCTCAAACTCCTGGGCTCAAGCAGTCCTCCCACTTCAGCCTCCCAAAGTGCCGGGATTACAGGCATGAGCCATCGAACCTGACCAGGAAATACTCTGTATGTTGATATTTACAACAATGTTTCTGATAAATATCAGGCAGCAGGAAGATTTATTTAAAATTGGAAATTAAGTACAGAGTCACATTCTCCAGTAGGGGTAATATCCTTATAGGAAATAAAGAGCTCCTTCAGCAAGTAGGCCCCACAGGTGGGTCTGGGTATGAGGAGGGACCAGCCCTGGTCTCTCCCCACAGGTCCTGAACCCATGGAAAAACAGGCACAGGCATCAGTTAAATGCAGGGAAAGTCGAGCTGAAGAGAGGCTTGAACCTGAGGCCCAAGTGTAGAAGACAGGTCCTATTCCCTAGCCCGGGTTTGCTTACCTGGGCACAGGAACAGAAGGAGATGATCTGTGTCCTAAAGCAGACTCGCCTGGAAGGGGAACACTGGCCACAGGATAAGCAGCGTTGCCTTCAGCACCTTTACCCCCACCCGCCTGGGAGAGGATTGTCCGGCTGGCGCAGGCCCTTCCCACCTCATCAGACAGAGCCTCCTCCCACAGGGAAGAAGGGTGGGGAGCGGGCCAGGGTCATTCCAGCATCTCCTCTCCTGGGAATAGAGTACATGTTTCCTTGTGAACACGTGAAGACAAGGGAGTAGGGCCCCTCTGCAGTGGGGTGGATGGGCCACATTGCTGAACAGTGACATCGAGGCTCAGGTCCAGACCTGGAATGACCAAGTCCACCCCCTTTCTTATCTTTCCATTGGAACAATTGCCACATCCTTTTATTTGATTTTATTTCCTAGATGAGTGTCAATTCCATCCGCTTCTGATTTCCCACGTCACCGCCCTAGTCCACGCACTGTGGTCTTCTGCTGTCATCTGAGGGCTGCATACTCAGCCTTGCCCCTGCATCAGACCCCAGCCCAGCACTGTGACCAGAATGGGCTTCCTAGACACAAATTCGATTTGTTCCGCCTTCCACTTCCTTGTGGCTTCATTCTTGTGCCCTCACTCAGGGCCCTCACACCTGCTGTTCCCTGCACCTCCGACACCCTTCCCAGCTCCCTTCACCCGGCTAACTGCACTCATCTTGAAGTCTCCACTTCAGTTCTGCCTGTTCCAGGGAGTCTTTCTCCCACCCCTGCTTGGGCGTGAAGGCCCACCCACTCTCTTCTGTCTCGCAGCACCTACCAAAGAGTCTAATGCTGAGCTGTAGGGCTCCTTAAAGGCATGGCTGCATCTGTCTTGTTCCATACAGTACAGAGAAATATTTCTTGAATGAATGAACAGATGTGTGAGGCAGTGGACAGAGAGGGGATGGCTCTACGGATGATTCTAAAATGAGCCCCAGATCCCTCTTGGTGCTGTCAGCCTCACCCTCTCAACACTACCACGATGCAAGGGTGGGCCTTTCTTGCCTGCCAACCTTGTCCTGCTGTTGCCTGAGCTGCCCCACGCCCCACGCCCAGCAGCCCTCCCTCCTGTACCTCCGTGGTTGGAGGAGTGCTCCGTGCTCATTCCTTCTTGAGTTATTCCCATGGTGAGGGAGAATGTCACTCCCTCTGACTTTGGTTTTGCCTTTTAGAGTTGCAGGGAGAAACCCCTTTCTCCCTCCAAGCCATCTGACCACCTTTCAACATTTGGAGGCAGTTTTCCCACAGGACCTGTGTCTCCGCCCGGAACATCCAGCTCTGGCTCTTTCAAAGATTCACTGCCTTTGTGCCCCCTGGGGAGCAGTGGAGATCCCCCCCCCCAAGGCCATGGCCCACTCTTGGAGCCACCTGGGCCTGTGCTAGAAGGTGAGCTCTCCCTTTCCAGCCAGACAGATGAGGAAAAGGTACTCAGTTTTCTGAGTGACATGTCTCATCTGTAGAAGGGGACATCATGCCCTTCTATAAAGAAGCAACGGTGATGCCAGGCCTTCTGCACAATGCCTGCATTCACCGAGCGCCCCTTGCCACTGCAAGCGTTCACATGGGATGCTGAGTGCTGTCCCTGCTGTAGGTGTCATCTGTGTACCCCAGAGCACCATCTAATGCCCCTGATGCCTCCCTTGGTTGCAGGTCCCAGCCTGCCATTCATGCTGCCTGCTTCTACCACTGGCCACCACCCAGGCACCCAGCAGTCCATTCTTCCTGTTCCATATCTGTCAGCCCCAACATGGAGCTATCTTAGCTTTAGTCCATCTTTCTAGCCCACAGCTCCCATCTAGCCTGGTGCAGTCTGCGGGTGTGAGAGGCCTGTCTTCTTTGCCTTTCATAAAGTTTTCCATTGGAAAAAAGAAAAAGTGAGTCAGCAGGGCCCAGGAGAGAGCCCTGTGGTCCCTGGAGATGGCTCAGGGTGGGCTGGCAGCTGAATCCACAGCAGGGGCCTTGAGGGTGGGTGGGCTTGAAGGAGGTGCCAGTGGGTGGGAAGGTGCCCCCCGTGGGGGCCTAAGTAGATGCAAGAGAAGCTGAGCTCCAGTTTCAGGTCTACAGCACCCACTCCACTCTCCCCAGCAGGAAGCAGCACTGTACTTTTGCCTTTTCATGCCTCAGTTTCCCCTCTAACTCCCCCTCCACCATCACCTCACTTGCATCTTACCCAGGCCTCTTCCTTCAGAAGAAATGTCTGTCTTTGAGACACTTTTGATCCATTCGGTGGACAGAGATGTCTCCCCCTGCCACCCGCCACCCACCATCACAGCCCCCACCTCAGATTCAAGAGCAGCTGCCACAAACACAGTGACCTGCAGGAAGTGAAAGAGTGAAGTGGCTGGGGGCAGAGTAATAGCAGCCAGTAGAGACTGAGGGCTCATTGTGGGCTTTGAGAACTATTTCAAGAATTTTAGGCCAGTCGCAGTGGTTCATGCCTGTAATCCCAGCGCAAGGCAGGTGGATCGCCTGAAGCCAGGAGTTCAAAACCAAGCTGGGCAACAAAGTGAGACCCCATCTCTACATTTAAAAAAAAAAAGAGGGAATTTTATGTGGTTGAATTTATCCTAGCCACAACACTATAAGGTAAGTGCTGTTATAATCATCATCACTCCAGATAAGGAAACTGAGGCACAGGGCATGAAGGAACTTTCCCAGTGGTCAAGGCAAGAGTCCCAGCTGGTGTCTCTCTACCACATTTAGCCCTCAGAAATTTGCTGTGCCCAAACCTCAGGGGCCCTCACAGGGATAAGACAGCCACCCCTTTATTCAGGGTCTCAACCCAGCCCCTCCTCTTTTGTCCCCAGCACTGAGGCTCACAGTCAAAGACCATTTATCATCTCACACACAGCCTGTTCCACTCATTGACTTTCACTGCTGTGCCCCTAGGGGTATTTGAGTTTGCAACCCTAAAATAGAGAATGGGGAGGAGATGTGGCAAATGGGGAGGCTCTCACCCCTCTGAAAAGGTACAGCCCCTTCTCAGCTCCACCTGATTATCTCTAAGTGGACTGGTGGTCTGGTCTTGCCAAATTTCTCATTTCTTTTTAGAGATTCTGGAAATCTGGCTTTGATGCGAAATCTCTCAGTCTCTAAGGTTGGTGTCTAATTAAAGTGTTTAGGACACAGTGAGAGCTGAGCAAAACCTGTCTGCCCTGCCCAGTTTGTAACACCTTGAGATTTCCTTGCCTGCCGCTTGTCCCCTTCCCTCCCTTCTATCCCCCAGCCCAGAAAACAAACCAGCATTTCTCACTGAGAACTCAGGGCCCCCAGTTTGAGAAACACTGCATTAAGAATTGCTGTCACTTTGTTTGTTTGTTTGTTTGTTTGTTTATGAGACAGGATCTCAGCTCCATCGCCTAGGCTGTAGTACAGTGGTGCGGTCATGGCTCACTGCAGCCTCAACCTCCTGGGCTCAAGCAGTTCTCCCACCTCAGTGCCCCAAGTAGCTGGAACTACAGGTGTGCACCACCACACCCAGCTAATATATTTGAATTTTAGTAGAGAGGAGTCTTGCTATATTGCCCAGGCTGGTCTCAAACTCTTGAGCTCAAGCAATCTGCCCACCTCAGCCTCCCAGAGTGCTGGCATTACAGACTTGAGCCACTGCACCTGGCCTGCTGTCGCTTTAGTTGGCTTCTTGTCAACTACATTATAATTACAATGAAATTATAAACAAAATGCAGAGTCTTTTCAAAAACTTGAGGACCCTCTCCCACAACAGACCCGAATCCCAGTTTGAGAAGCAGTTCTCATAAATCCTCATGATGACTGCTAATGGGAAGGGCGCGGCTGTTGTAGAATCCCTCTCAACTTGTCTGTGTCTTACCTTAAACCCAGAGTACCAACCCCTGAGGACTTCAGAGTACATTTGATAATGAATGGGGGAGCAGTCAGATAGTGACTCAAAGAGAATATGGACCTTATGATCAGAAAACAGGAGTTTGAGCCTCACTTTCGACACTAACTCGCCCTCCAGCTCTGAGTCAGTCTTTAAAGAACTCTCTACGCCTTGTGTTCCTGTCTTTAAAATGGATATAGTAATAGTCATCCCTTCAGCTTCCTGGAGTGTGGAGAGAACCAAATTGGATAATGCATGTTGAACTATTTTGTAGGCTAAGCTCCATGAAGCTCTATGTGTTAATTTGGAGGTGTTTGACAAAGTGTTTCCCTATATCTTTAGGGTATGATACATAAACGTGGGCTGGATGCAGTGGTGTGCCGGTAAATGTTTAACAACTGGCTCTTGGCAGGACGGGGCGTGGGAGCAGAGTTCCGGTTTGTATCGTTTGCCAATTCCTGTGGTATAAATACCACTAGCTGGGTGCAGTGGCTGAAGCCTGTAATCCCAGCGCTTTGGGAGGCCACTGCGGGAAGCTCGCTTAACGCCAAAAGTTCAAGACCAGCCTAGGCAACAAAGCAACACCCCATTTCTACAAAAATATTTTAACAGTTAGCCAGGCATGATGGCATGCACCTATAGTCTTAGCTACTCAGGAGGCTGAGGCAGGAAGATGGCTTGAGCCCAGGAGGTCCATACTGCAATGAGCCATGATCACACCACTGTACTCCAGCCTAAGCAATAGCCAGACCCTATCTCAAAAAAAAAAAAAAAAAACCTCCCACAGTGGCTGATGTTCTGACATGACACACTAGCATATTGCTGGCTGGATGTTACTATCATTGGGCAAATTTGCTGAGAATTGAAGAAAGACTAAGCCCCAAAGGGTGTACATTAGTCTGGAGAGAGAGCCTTGTCTTGCTTCCTGTCCCTTTCTCAATACATTCAGCAAAGATTTAGATGCAGATTGATGGTCACACTCACTGGATTTATGAATGACACACAGCCAGAAAAGATGGTGAATATTTGGATATTTTGAATTAATATTCAAAAGATGTCAACATTCACCTTCTAAGAATTATGGGCTAATTCTTAGAAGATGAATATTAACAGGAGTAAATGTTAAGTGTCCCTTCTTGAGACAAAAAGACAACTTTACAAGTAGGGGACAGGGAGACATGTTTTGCATAGAGTAGGAAAAAAAATTGGCTGGGCATGGTGGCTCACGCCTGTAATCCCAGCACTTTGGGAGGCTGAGGTGGGCGATCATTTGAGGTCAGGAGTTTGAGACCAGCCTGGCCAACATGGTGAAACACTGTCTCTACAAAAAGTACAAAAATTAGCCGGGCACACGCCTGTAATCCCAGCTACTCAGAAGGCTGAGGCATGAGAATTGCTTGAACCCCGGAGGCAGAGATTGCAGTGAGCTGAGGTCGTGCCACTGCACTCCAGCCTGGGCAATAGAGCGAGACTCTGTATCAAAGAAAGAAAGAAAAGGAAAAAAATGAGGGTAAATTGACAGTAAGGTCAGTTCAAGTCCACAGTGCAATGAGTGATTACCAAAGAATGATACATTAATGGCCATGATGACTTTACTCAGTACTCTGTGACTTAAAGAGAATTTTCACATATGGCAAATCATTACTATTTTGCTATTCACAATAACCCGTTGAGAGAGGAACAATGATAAATACCCACTGATGAGGAGACTGAGATCAGAGAGGTTAACGGTGACTTGGCACTTTTATACTCCTGTCAATGGATGATGGAATAAAGGCTCAAACTCAGGCCTTCTGGCCCAGATTCTGCCCTGTGCTTTGCACCCTGCTCAGAGGGCTTGCTTTCATCGGGCAAACCAGAGGATGTTCCGAGGGGAGGCCCAGGTGGTAGGTGGACTGGCAGGCAGGTCTCATGACGACCACCCTGGGAGTCCTGAAGAGTAGGCTGTGGGGGTGTTGGGTCACTAGGGCCACCCCAACAAAGGACCACAGATCTGGCAGCTTAAACAACAGAGATTCCTGGTCCCAGTGTGGGAGGCTGGAAGTCTGAAATCAAGGTGTCAGCGAGGTTGGTTCCTTCTGAAGGCTGTGAGGGAGGGATCTGTCTCAGGCCTCTCTCCTTGGCTAGAAGTTGAGCATCCTCTCCCTCTGTCTCTTTACATCATCATCTCTCTGTGCAAGTCTCTGTGCCCAAATTTCCCTTTCTTGTAAGGACACCAGTCCTATTGGATGAGGGCCCACCCTAATAACCTCATTTTAATTTGATTACCTCTTTAGCGACCCTATCCCCAAATAAGGTCACATTCTGATATATTAGGGGTTAGGACTCCAACATATGAATTTTGGGAGACACAGTTCAACCCATAGCAGGGGGACTCTGACAGGTGCCTTCAGAATTTGGAGATGTGTCTTACAGAGGAGCAAGATGGTCAGAGCCTCAGGGAGCTGATGGGGTTCAAAACCCTGGGCTATCCCCATCACAGGAAGAGCCAAGGCCCCGAGGGACAGGTCAACTCCCTGCCACTGTCCAGTCCTTGGGCCCCTGGGCTGCTGGAACAGTAGTGCCCCACCTGGTTCCATGAAGAGCCAGAGGGCAGCCTCCAGCCTCCTGTTCCGGCAGTTACCCTGGGCAGTCAGTATGCCACCTTCCCAGCTAGTCCCGGGCCTGGCCCCACGATCTGCTCCCCCTCCGCCACCACCACCACTACTGCTGCTCCATGCTGGCTTCCGACGCTGCCTCCAGCAGAGGCTTGGGCCCAGCTCCGCTGAACTCCCCAGAACTCCATGGATCCCACCATTGACCTCCTGACCTCCACATCAGGGAGAAGGAGGTGGCCTGCTGAGGAGTTAGGTGTTTAGCCGGTGATTGTCTCCGTCCTCCAGAGGAACTCCCACAGTTCCTACCCTAGGCGCTGGCCTGGCCTGGCCTAGTGGCTTCTTGTGTGAGACCATCTTCAGAGCACTCATCTTGGGCTTCGGAATGGCTTACAATCATGCTCTCCTCTTCCGACACCCTGTGCCAAAAGCCACTGCCATCCTGGGGCACTTTCCAAGGCAGGAGCTGACATTAGCTCCTCTCTTTCAGGGAAAAATCCTGACTTTGGCCAGGTGCAGTGGCTCACACCTCTAATCCCAGCACCTTGGGTGGCTGAAGCAGGCAGATCACTTGATGTCAGGAGTTCGAGACCAGCCTGGCCAACATGGCGAAACCCCGTCTCTACTAAAAATGTAAAAATTATCCGAGTGTGGTGGCGGGCACCTGTAATCCCAGCTACTTGGGCGGCTAAGGCAGGAGAATCGCTTGAACCCGGGAGGCAGAGGTTGCAGTGAGCCAAGATCACACCACTGCACTCCAGCCTGGGCAACAGAGTAAGACTGTGTCTAAAAAAAAAAAAAAAAAATCCTGTCTTCAGGAACCTGACCTTCAGACCCAGTGGCTGATCATTGCAGGTCAAGAGAATGGCAGGTGCAGAGGTCCTGAGGTGGGCAGGGACCCAGTGAGTTTGAGGACCAGATAGGGACTGGCGGAGCTGAAGGCACCCACAAGGTGGAGTCAGCCCTGTGAGCCCTGGCAAGGAATTTGGATTCTGTCAGTGCCGTGAAACCATTGTCAGATCTTAAGCAAGGATGTACTATGGTCCTCACTGCATTTTTTAAAAGATCACTCTGGCCATGCTGTAGAGAGAGACAGAATGGAGAGATGGGACGATCAGTGCAGAAGAAAGATGTTGCTGGCCTGGACCAGGGTAGTGACAGAAAAAATGCAGAGACCAGTGGGCTTGAGAGATCAGATAACAGTGAAACTAATAAAATTTGCCTATGGATTAAATATGAGGGCCAAGGGATAAGAGGATATTCATAATAACAACCACAGAACAGCATGGAAAATGGCCGGACCCTGGAGTTGGGCTGAGGGAATTGGATGGCTTGAAAGATATGGCGATGTAGATGGGCAGGATTGAGGTTTGGAGGGATAAGAGGGACATTCTCCGAGGTGGAACCTGGGGAGGGCAAAGACAGGGCTTTGAGGCTGGTGAAGAGGCCTCCTTGGTGAAAGTGGTAGGGCCTTGGTGGACAGATACACATCCTGCCTCTCTCTCCCCTCCCTCCCCGGCTGCCTCCCAGGTTTGAAGTTGTGGTTATAGCTTCGGCCTTGATTTAAATCCCTCAGAACACCCCTTGGCATTTTTTTAATAAAAAAAAAAAAAATCCATTTAGCAGGAGTGTCTGGCACATTCCACTTCTTCCCATCAAGTCTGCCCACAGCCTCTGGGCTAGGATCTAGGCTAGACACAGGCCACCTAGATGAAAATCCCAGCGCCACCCCTACCAGCTCTGCAACCTTGCACCAATCATTTTGCTTCCTTAGGCCTCAGTTTCCCCACTTGTAAGGTGGATTAAGGATTATCCTCGCAAGGTAGGGGGACTGTGGACATGAACTGAGCTTGGAACGAGCAGTGGCTGCTCACAGGAAGAGCCGTGTGTGCTGGCTTCCCTGTTACTAGTTTTAGCCTGCTGGGCTCTGCAGGGCACCTGTCCTGCCCTTTCCACTATTCATGACTCTCGCCAAGATAAAGCACGAGTCTTGGGTGCCTCTCCCTTGACCTTCACAGAGGTGCCCAAGGAGGCAGAGCCCCTGAGACCCATAGCACCCCATACCAGCCTTGGACATCCTGCCCAGCTGGGGCTTTCCCTGGCTGTGCTCAGGGTCCTGCTTAGGTGTCGCTACTCTGAGACACCTGTTGGGGTAGCCCTGCCCCACCCTGTTAGGGGCCCCTCCTCCCTGCTCCCACAGGGCCCTCTGGACACACCTGGCACAAAGGCCTCTGTCCATCTTGTCTTTCTCAATGACACCAGGTCTCAAGGGCGGAGGCCATGTCATGCATGTAAACGGTCAGCGCTTCCCAGGAGCCGCCCCAAGGGAGGTGCTCACTAAACGCCTAGAGAACAGAAGGCAGAGGAGGGCACGGGGTGGGAGGAGGCCCTGCTTTTCCTCAGAAGCCGTTATCAGCAGTTCCCAAACCTCTGCTTTTCTAAGCCATGACTGGCCTTACAGAGTCTTTTTAAATTTAAGTCCCAAAGCTGGGAATGTTGGCTCATGCCTGTAATCCCAACACTCTGAGTGGCTGAGGTGAGCGGATTCCTTGAGCCCAGGAGTTCGAGATCGGCCTGGGCAACACAGCAAGACCTTGTCTCTACAAACAATTTAAAAATTAGCCGGGCATGGTGGCACGTGCCTGTAGTCCCAGCTACTCAGGGGGCTGAGGTGGGAAGATAGCTTGAGCCCAGGAGGTCCAGGCTACAGTGAGCTGTGATCACACCACTGCATTACCGTCTAGACGACAGAGCAAAACCCTGTCTCAAAAAAAAAAAAAAGGTTTAAGTGCAGTGGGTGTGCTAACGTGTGGTGGCTTCTGAATGTCTCCCTCCTGTCCTGCAGCCCGAGCTGCAGCCCCCACAGCTCAGTTGCGGGACCACAGGCTTCCCACGGCATAAGCCCCTGCATGCTAACACCACGTGTGGCTGCTCTCTGGCCAAGGAAGGGTCCAGTGGTTTGAGTAGACCCCACACTTCCCGCAGGGCTCCCAGAGCCGCCGTAATTAGCCACTCTGAATGATCACCTGGCTGGCTTCTAAAAGCGGCAGCTCAGCCCTCACCTGTACCCGCCGTGGCGTTTGTGATGAGCCTGCCGCTGAAGGGCTCTGAGAGCTCCCTGGTTCTACTGCGCCCAACCCTAACTGGGGGTTGGTTGGAAGCAGGATCATTCAAGTCTGGGAGATAAGACAGATGAGCAGCAGCCAAGGCCACAGGGAATCCAGGCTGTGGGACAAGCAGGCAGGACCATTGGGAAGCTGATGCTAACAGCTGCTGCTCATTAAGTGTTGACCCTGTGCCAGGTACTGTGCTGAATTCTGCACATGCTCAACCACATTTTAATCCTCACATCCACCGGTGCATCACGTGAGGGACCCCCAGTTTTGCAGATGGGGAAATTGAGGCTCCAACAGGTCAAGTAACATGATCAGGGTTATGGTCACTCAGTGACTGGGTGGGGTTTAAACCCAGAACCAATGGACTTAAGGGCTGTGGTTCTCAACCCCAGGGCAATTTCACCCTCCAGGGACAAGGGTCAACATCTGGAGATATTTTGTTTGCCACACTGGGTAAAGAATAGAGGCCAGGGATGCTCCTAACATCATACAGTGCACAAGGCAGCCCCCACAATAAAAGAGTCGTCCAGCCTGAGATGTCAGCAGTGCCAACTGGAGAAACCCTGTTCTAGAATCCAGGCTAGGAGCCATCACACCATGGACTGCAGAGACCCTGCCCAGGGCAGTGGGTTCAGGCAGGGGTGGAGAGCATAGCCAGCCTTAGTTACAAGGGTTTGCCGAGAGCAGGCCCCAACATCTGCCGCCTCCCCGCTGCCTGCCCCATGGTGAGTCTTCACAAGACTTCTTGGTGCCACTGTAGCCATTTGAGCCCCAGAGTAAAGTCTGCTGAGTTACCAGTGTGCTGTGTGGGGCCGGCAAGATGCTGAGCTTCCTGTGAAGTCCTTGGTCATGGACAAGCCTCACAAGCCCCATCTCTTCTCAATCCTACTTACTTTTGCCTGGTTCTCCAAGAAATTGGTGGTCCACTCGGCATAGACAGAGCCTATTGCTGTTCTCATCGCTTCTCCTACCCCTCTTAAGGGCCAGCTGGATCCTCTTAAGTTCTCCAAACCTAGCACCAAGTGGCACCAGGAAGGCAAGGCGAGGTGGTAGGGGGCTGTCCCAGGGCACCCCTTGGCTATGTCGGGGTAATGACACGTTCCCAAAGGATAGCCGACTGAGGTCCAGGTAGGGGGCGGGGTGGCGTGTCGCCGTGGGATTCGAGCATGTATAGGAGTTACACTTGGTCGTGAGGACCAGCGAAGCCACAGGAACAAGGGGCTTGTTCCAAGTTTAGCATTCATTTTTTATTTTTTCTTGTTTTCGGCTAAAAAGTAATATTTCCACAGTAACAAAGGGAACCTTCTCAAACGCATTGAAATTTATTTCAGACACCTTGGTGGTAGCACATTTTCTAGAATTTGTATTCCCAATGTTTCGAACAATCAGCTTGAGATTTTGAGGGGTGTGTTTAAAAGGATAATTAAGGGTAATTCAGCTTAGCTCTACAGGCTTTCAGGGATCTTGATTTCCTTCTTTAAAAGGCAGGTGTTTGGGGAAGGTGGGGTGTGTGTGTTGGTGAGTCTGTCACTACCCCCAGCAGGCAAGCTTTAGCATGGGGACACTGGGGAGGCAGCTTGGGGTAAAGGAGAAAACCCAGGGACCCTGAGGACAGGAAACCTGATTTGCAATCCTAGCCCCACCCTTTGATAGCACAGTGAATTTTGGCAAGTCACACAACTTCTTACAGCCTCATTTTCATTATCTTTATAATGGGGACCCTGCCAGGAACCTAATAGGGTTATCTTTTGGGATCAGACAGGTTACTGTGTGTGGAAGTGCTTGGTCAATGGTAAAGTCCTATACAAATCCAAACCAATGTTATTACTCCTGTGACAAGAAGTCTCGGCCAAGCATGGTGACTCACGCCTGTAATCCCAGCACTTTGGGAGGCCAAAGTGGGTGGATCACCTGAGGTCAGGAGTTCGAAACCAGCCTGGCCAACGTGGTGAAATCCCGTCTTTACTAAAAACACAAAAATTAACTGGGCATGGTGGTGCGTGCCTGTAATCCCAGCTACTCAGGAGGCTGAGGCAGGAGATCATTTGAATCCAGTAGGTGGAGGTTGCAGTGAGCCAATACTGTGCCATTGCATTCAAGCCTGGGTAAAAAGAGTGAAACTCCATCTCAAAAAACAAAACAAAACAAAACAAACAAACAAAAAAACCAAGTCTCAGGTTGTAACCTCAGCTGGCATTTGGAAATCTGTGCTGAAGATCCTGAATGGGGTCGGAGTGGGCTCTCTTCACCTCCACGCATCACATGTTGGAGGCTCTGTCATGTGCCAGGTACATGGGATTCGGCAGCAAAGAAAACAGATAAAAAAACCCTGCCTCCTTTAGAAAACACACACACACACACACACACACACACACACAGCCCCTACCTTTTTGGAGCTTACATTCTTTTTTTTTTTTTCTTTTTTTTTTGAGACAGAGTCTCATTCTGTCACCCAGACTGGAGTACAGTGGTGTGATCTCGGCTCACTGCAACCTCTGCCTCACAGGTTCAAGCGATTCTCCTGCCTCAGCCTCCTGAGTAGCTGGGACTACAGGTGCCGGCCACCACACAAGGCTAATTTTTGTATTTTTAGTAGAGGCGGGATTTCACCATGTTGGCCAGGCTGGTCTCAAACTCCTGACCTCAGGTGACTGGCTTCCCAAAGTGTTGGGATTACAAGTGTGAGCCACCGCGCCCGGCCTGGAGCTTACGTTCTAATGGAGAAAAAAAAGTTAGGCATCAATGTAGTAGATGATATAGAAAGGTGGAAGGTGTAGGGTCCTGTAGGGAGAGTGGAGGGGAATAAAAGAGATGGGTGTGTGGAGGGAGAGGGCTTGCAGTTTTTAATCAGGGAGACAGACTGTGCCTCATTGAGAAGGAGACATGTGAATAAAGGCTTTTGGGAGGTAAGGAGTCCGCCATGTAGATTGCCAGAGGAAGAGCATCCTGAACTGGCATGAGGACTTGGAGTTTCCAAAGCACCGCAGGGAGCACAGAGGCCAGGGCAGAGAGAAGGTGGCAAGGGAGATAGCAAGAGGTGAGAGCAGAGGGGACAAGGGAGTAAGGATGAGACCAGATCCTGCAGGACCTTCAGGACCTTGGCCCTTGCTTGGAATAAGATGGAAGCCTTGGAGGGTTTAGAGCAGAGCAATGCCATAATCTGACTCCCTTTTTCTTTATTTTTTTTTTCTTTTTCTTTTTTGTTTTAGGCGGAGTCTCACTCTGTTGCCCAGGCTGGAGTGCAGTGGCACAATCTTGGCTCACTGTAACCTCTGCCTCCCGGGTTCAAGCAATTCTCTTGCCTCAGCCTCCCAAGTAGCTAGGATTACAGCTGCATGCCACCACACCCGGCAAATTTTTGTATTTTTAGTAGAGACGGGGTTTCACCATGTTGGCCAGGCTGCTCTCTAACTCCTGACCTCAAGTGATCCACTGGCCTCCAGCCTCCCAAAGTGCTGGGATTCCAGGCATGAGCCACCGCGCCCGGTCCTGACTCCCTTTTTAAAGAACTTGTTGCCATGTTGAGAACAGACTGTCGGGGCGAGGCTGGAAGCAGGCTACCCAGTAGTTGTGGTTTGGAGCTCGGGCGGCACCCGGGGAGAGGTGAGAAGCAGTGGGCTGCTGGGTCCAGAGCCAACAAGATATGCCTTCAGAGTGCATATGGGGTGTGAGAGAAAGGCAGGGGTCCAGGGTGTTCCAAGGTGTGGGCCTGGGCAGCTGGAAGGAGGGAGAAGACTGTGGGTGGAGGATGGGGTTTGAGGCAAAAGAGCAGGAGCTCATTTTGGACAGACCATGTTTGAGCTGTCCACTGAAGATCCAGGTGGAAACACCGAATAGGTGATTGGATAGATGTGTCCAAGGATTGGGAGAGAGGACCGGGCTGGAGGAAACTGTGGGAGCTGCTGACACACGGGTGGTGCTGGATGTGATGAGACCGCACAAAGGATGAGATCTCCGAGGAAGTGAGTGTGGAGAGGTGTGGAGGACCCAGGCCTGAGTCCTGGTGCTCCTGCATGGAGAGGGAAGGAGAAGAACTGGATGGTCTCCAGGGACTGAGAAAGAGCAGCCCAGGAGGCAGGAGGTCAGCCAAGAGGGGGAAGTATCCTCCCTCCCCGGGAGGAAATGTTTGAAAGAGGACGGAGTGTTGTGACTTTGCCAGGTGCAGTGGCTCACACCTGTAATCCCAGCACTTTGGGAGGCTGAGGCGGGTGGATCACAAGGTCAGGAGTTCGAGACCAGCCTGGCCAATATGGTGAAACCCTGTCTCTACTAAAAATACAAAAATTAGCTGGGTGTGATGGCGGGCGCCTGTAGTCCCAGTTACTTGGGAGGCTGAGGAGGAGAATCACTTGAACCCAGGAGGCAGTAGGTTAAGAACTGATGGCGGCATTTGCCAATGTGGAGGCTACCGGTGGCCCTGCCAGGAGCATTTCAGTGGAGCAGCGGGAGCTGCATCTGACGGGATTGGGATTCAGGGAGAATGGAAGAGCACAAATGAGACAACTCTTTTGAGAAGTTTTGTTGCTACTGGGCAGCAAACTGTAGGATAAGTAGGGTTAAGAGAGATTGTTTCAGGAGGCCGGGTGCAGGGGCTCACGCCTATAATACCAGCACTTTGGGAGGCTGAGGCGGGAGGATCACTTGAGCCCAGGAGTTTGAGACCAGCCCGGGCAACATAGTGAGACTTCACTTCTATTTTTTAAAACGTAATAAAAAATGAAAGAAGAGCGTTTGTTTCCAGTGGGGATGTAACAGAACTTGTGCATGCTGCTGGGGGAACTCCAGGGGAGAGGAGAATGTTGATGAAATGAGGGTGTGGGAGAGAACTGCTGGAGCAGTGTCCTTGGTGTGGAGGAGGGACGGAGCTGGCACACGGAGGCGCGGCTGGCTGTAGTCAGGAGCACAGATAGCTCATCTGGAGGAACGGGGTCAGCTGCTGGCGGGCAGAGGGTGTGGTGGGAGGCTCTGGAAGTTCTTCGGAAGCTTCTTTTTTCTCAGTGAAAGGGGAAAACGGGCATGAGCTGGGAGTGAGGAGGACGGAGGAGAGGTTGGAGGTCAGAGGAGGGAGAAGATGCAAAAACTCCTGTCAGGGTGTGGGAGCAGGCATAGATGTGACTGCTGTGGGAAGAGTGGCCTGCCGGGCAGCACGATGCCAGCTGAGCTCATGCCAAATCCACAATGAGACCGGGAGGGGTAGCTGTGTCTTTCTCTGGCCACATTCAGGTGCATGGTTGCAGGGGAGGAGTTGATGAAGCTGGATTTACCTCTTAAGAGAGTCAAGAGTATATGCAAGGGGCCAGGTGCAGTTGCTCATGCCTGTAATCCCAGCACTTCGGGAGGCCAAGGTGGGCTGATCACATGAGGTCAGGAGTTCGAGACCAGCCTGGCCAACATGGTGAAACCCTGTCTCTACTAAAAATACAAAAAGTAGCTAGGCATGATGGTGTGCACCTGTGGTCCCAGCCATTCAGGAGGCTGAGGCACAAGAATTGCTTGAGCCCAGGAGGCAGAGGTTGCAGTGAGCTGAGATCATGTCACCTGGGCGACAGGGTGACACTCTGTTTCAAAAAAAAAAAAAAAAAGCCAGGTGCAGTGGCTCATACCTATAATCCCAGCACTTTGGGAGGCCAAGGCAGGCAGATTGCTTGAGGTCAGGAAGTTTGAGACCAGTCTGGGCAACACAGTGAAACCCAGTCTCTACTAAAATACAAAAAATTAGCCGGGTATGGTGGCAGGCACCTGTAGTCCCAGCTACTTGGGAGGCTGAGGCAGGAGAACTGCTTGAACCCAGGAGGCAGAGGTTGCAGTGAGCCGAGATCGTACCACTGTACTCCAGCCTGGGTAACAGAGCAAGACTCCATCTCAAAAAAAAAAAAGAGTACACGCAAGGGAGGTTAAAATGGTCAATTGTGTGTTATGTGTCACCGTCAAAAGAGCCAGGAGATTCAATGTGTAAGAGCAAGGGGTGGCTGTGGGGAGGGGTGCAGAGCAGTGAAATGAAGCAGAGGTTCCAGAGGAGTCGCAGGATTTGGAGGTCAGGGAGCTGGATAGGGTGAACTGGAAAAAGGAAAAAGAGGAGATGGTGGTCAGCAAGTGGGGCTCATGGGACTGAAAGTGGGGGGCTGCAGTTGCTGCAGTCATCTAAGAGATGACCTTGGGAGTGGATGGCCGAGGGAACAGGGAGGATCCCTCAAATGGGAGCTGCCAAGGAACGGAGAGGCCAGAGATGTCCAGCAGAGCATGCAGCAGACTGGACAGGAGTGGTGCTCCGGAGAGTGACATGAGCCAGGAACCAGAATCCGCACGAATGAAGGCTCCGTCGCTGGGGGTAAGATGCAGAGCCAGGGGTCTGGAAACAGCAGTGAGGGGCAACGGGGGCCATACCCATCCTGAGGCCAGTGGTCAAGCCACTGCTGGAAGGGAGCCTGGCTTCTGCTTGGGGAAGAAGGCAAAGAGGATGCTTCCAGAAGAGGTGGAGCATATTGGAAATGTTCCTTAGGACAGACCACAGAGTAGGAGGGTTTCAGGGGTTGGGGAGAGATGGCAACTGTAGGAGGGTCTAGGGCCTTGTGGGGCTCAAAGTGCAGGAGTTGAGGGGGTCTGGGGATTTCTGTGGTGACTGACCCAGCTGGGGATAAAGGGCAGCATGAGATTGAACCTGGTGCCCTCAAAGCCGAGGGCAGGTGGAGGGCTCCCCTGGCCCCGTGGGTGCAGAGTG
This sequence comes from Piliocolobus tephrosceles, assembly GCF_002776525.5. NCBI lineage: Eukaryota > Metazoa > Chordata > Mammalia > Primates > Cercopithecidae > Piliocolobus > Piliocolobus tephrosceles. The sequence continues at coordinate 139,662,427 of NC_045441.1, read as the reverse complement.
GAAGGTGCAGCATCAGACCAGCAAGGACAGCTGGGCGGCGAGTCCACGCAGCACTTCCACGGGGGGTTTATTTACACATCCCACTGCCCACTGCCATTTGATTTAATATTCCCAACAATTTGTTTAGAGAAATGCAGAAGGACTTTTTTATAACTATTCAGTCCTCTTCACTCCAGTGACAGCCAGACCCCAGAATGCAGCGATTGGCAGGAATCCCACTGAACACCTGGTCAGAGCAGTAACGGAGGCCTGGTCCTGCCTCACAAGTCCTCAGAAGCTTCCCGAGGTGAGGGGCAGGACGCCAGGCCACCAGGATTGTTCTGACACTGTCATGGGGAGCTGTTAGCTGCAAAAGACAGAGAGGAGAATTGGAGGTGCCAGAATGGGGCTCCTCTCACTAAGAAAGAAGAGGGCTGGGGCCTGGGGAACATAGGGCACACGTGGAGACAGTTGGCAGGGCGGTCAAAGGCCTCCCGACACCAGGCAGGGTGAAAGAGGCAGGACCCTGGCGCAAAGCCCCGGTGAAGCGGGCAGCACTCTGTGCCTTGCCAGCATTTCCAGATGCAGAGGTTGGAGGAGAGGCAGCAGCACCCTCATGTCACAGATGAGGACAGAGTTCCAGGGAGGAAGCGGCATTCCCAGGGCCACACAGCCAGACATGAGCAGACCCCAAGTCAACCAGAAGCCAGAAGGCTGCCCCCCAGATCCGGGTGCCCAGCTCCCTAGCAGCCAACATCTGGATGCAGCCAGCATCTGTAGAGATGGGGAGGTGAGTAGGATGTCTGGGACATGCACTGGGTGACTCCCCTGGCACCTCAGGCATTTGGGACACGGCTGGGGCAGGGCAGCAGTGGGACCTTAGCAGAGCCAGGGGATATTATGGAGATGGGTGGACTTCCCAGCCCTGGCTGCCTGTTAACCAGGAGGCCGGTGGAGCCAGACATGGCTCCCACACACCTGGGAGGAGGAGAGGGGAAGACTGGCTACTGTTTGGAGTCCCAACCACCCTATGAGTCCCGAGGCCATGTGATCCCCGTGTGTTTGCCCTGGGTTTCAGCCACATCTAAGCCACTGAATCGGGACAGATGTGCCAGGTGTTGATCTGGAGGGAGACGAGGAGAGTGAGGATAGCTCTGAGTGACCCATCCCTCCCTCCAGGGGCCATACAGCCAGCAGATCAGGGCACTGCCCAATTCAGGGTCCCTGGATGCATCCCTGTTGCCCACCAGGCAGAGCCACACCCTGGAAGGTGGGAGAGAGGTTATAGCACCCCTCAGGATCCCACGTAAACACTGTCCCACAGCCCAGCTCTGTCCTTGCAGAAATGGGGACCAGGCCTGTGTGGCACATTTTTATGGGGTGCGTGACCTGCTACAAGCGACCACCTCATTAATGGGGGATAAGAAAAAACCTGCTATGAATCCAACATGTGCCCTCCCCGTGGGCCAGCGGGAGGCTCAGAGCCCAGCGGCCCAGCCGCCCTCTCCTCCTGCCACCAGCCGTTGATTGTGTTGTGTGTGGTGGGAGGGGTGTCAAGGAGCATCCCATTAGACTGAGGAATCCCACGCACGCAAAGAGAGGAAGGAGGCCTCATTCATTCCACTAACCTTCGCATGCACCTGCCTGCCGCACAGGACCCTGGGGACCCCAAGGTAAGGCCCACCCTGCTGGCTGGATGCTGAAGGTGTAGGGGTGAGGGCTCAGCCAGGTGTGTATGACAGGGGCAGAGCCACCCAGAGAGAGCTACTCTGAGGGGAGGATGGAGGGAGGGAGTGGGAGGGCCGTGTCCCTGAGGACCCCATAGAGGAGGGGGTGCTGAGCTGGGACCAGGCCTCACTCCTGGTGAGCAGCCCCCACTCACTTGGTGTGGGTCTGCTTCCCGGCACAGCTCCCTCCCTCTGCCCCCTCCTTCCTCCCAGTCTGCCTTGGTTCCTGCCTCTGGCCTAGGAAATTCTTGGATTTCAGAGCTGGAAGGGCTCTAGGAATGCTCTGACTTAAGCCTCTCCTTTCACTTCTGAGGCCACTGAGGGACAGGGAGGTATAGCAACTTGCCTAAGGTCGCACCATTATTTTGTGTCCTTGTTTTTCTTTTTTTCTTTTCTTTTCTTTTTTTTTTTTTTTTTTGCTTCTATCTATTGCATTTGTCTCTTTCGGGTGTGTTTGCAAAAGTGACACAGAAAGACAAAGTCACAGAGAAACAGCCCCCTTGATAGCAGCAGAGAGTGTCGGGGTTACAGAAACATCCCAACACAAACAGGGAGGTGCACAGCTGCCCTGGCCTGGGAGCAGCATGGGGGCAGCCAGGAGGAGGAGGAGGAAGGTGGCCTTCGGGTCCCCTCTGCTGACCCTCACCAGAGGCGGGGGTTGAGGTACAGTCTCCCCTCCTGCCGTCTCTGGGGCTGGGCCTGACCCCAAGGACTAGCCAGAGGTCCCCTGGTGTGGGGCTTAGCCCGGGCCGGTAGGCTAGATGGCGGAAAGTGGGGCCTGGTTTAGGGATGGCCAGAACACAGAAACCAAGGCTTTGTGGTCCTCAGAGCGCCAAGTGGTCTCACTTTCTCCCTCTTTCTCTCTCTCTCTTTCTCTCTCTCCCTCTCCTCTCACGTTTTCTCTCTCTCTCTCTAGCTCTCTCTCTCTCTCTTACACACACACACACACACACACACACACACACACATTCAGGCCGCCCCAGTCAGGGTGATCGTATTCCCCTAAGGAAAGCTTTATTGCTGGGAGTGTAGGGAAAAGGGAGTAGAGGAAAGAGCTCTCTCCCAAGCAATCCGTTCTCCCTCCAGTGTCGCTTCCTTTGTTCCTCCCTTCCCTTCCTCCCTCTCCCCTCGCCAGCTTCTCTTCTCTCCTTCCAGCCCCTTCTTCCATGTTCCCCGCTCTCTCGCTCCTCTTGCCGCGCCCCCCGAGCGGAGTCCTGGTGGTGGGACCTTCACGGAGGGCAGGAGGGCGGGACTGCAGCTGGGGCCCGGCCTCGGTGGCCATCTTCCCGCAGGGAAGGAGTTAAGTCTCTTCCCCGCATCCCTCCTCCCTCCGCCGCCTCCCCGGCCGCCGCGGAGTCCTGCAGCTGGGCCCCGGGCTGACCTTCACCGGGAGGGAGGCCGCGGCGCGCATGCCCAGGTTGGGGACCGGCGCGGGCAGAGGGAGGGGCGGCGCGGGCCGGGCCGGCCCGGGCCCCCCAGCTCCCCGGCCGCCGCCCGCTCGCTCGGGTGCGGTGGGGGCGAGGCGGCCGAGCCCGTCCCGCAGGCCGCGGCGCATCTCTCCCTGCGCGGGGAGCGGCGCTTTGCCATTTGGTGCTGGTAGTGCTTCAGCGAGGGAAGGAGCAATGGGGGGACGGCAGGGGGGACTGCGGCTCCGGGCGCCGGGCGGCCGCCCTCGCCCCCGACAGGCGCACGGCCTGCCCCAAGTGCAGCGGGAGCCCTATTGCGCTGGGAAGAATCCAGTCTCTTCCCGGGCCTCCTTCCCACCAGCAGGAGCCATCGGCGGCGTGGCACGGCCGAGCCCCCTTCTGAGGTTGAGCCATTGGGGATCCTGGCCTTTGTGAGGAGGGAGCCCTGGGCCGGGCCCCCACACTGGCGCTGCCCCAGCTTTCTGGTCTGAAGGCTCCTCATGTCGCCCACCTAAAAGCAGTATGCAGATGTGTCTGGGCCTGCCTTTGGAATGGGGCCCACCACGGGATCTGGAGGTGCTCAAGGTGTGCCTGTGTGTGCAGAGCCGTGTGGCTTCCTCGACCTTCTGGCGCCTGCATTGGTGTGTGTGCCTGGTGTGTGTGTGTTGGGAGGGTATGTGTGCACGGTGTATCTATTGTCTTTGTACACTTAAGGATGTCTCCCAGAGGGGTGGCTCAGGAGGGGGCTTATGTATGGACTTGGGTGAAGCTCACCAGCTCCTCCATAGGGGCCTAACCATAGGCCCTGGTCTAACCACTTCCTGTAACCTCTTCCATCACCAAGACCAAGCCCCGGATCTCCCAGGCCCTGCCTCAGATTTCCCAGCTGCCCAAACTGGAGTGCCCAGCATCTCCTCTGCTGTCTTCTTTTCCCGAGAGGTCTCTCCAACAGTTGAGAACACTGAGCTTTAACAAAGCCTAGAAGTGTCTATCCCCAACCCCCAGAACCTCCAAGGCCTGTGGTTTCCCACGCCCCTGCTAGATGCACCCGTGGTGGGTGGGGGTACCCATGAAACTCACACCATCAGGTAAATGGCAGAGTACCAGCTCCATCCATTGGCTCACTGAGCTTTGCAAGCATCAGGTATCGGGGTATTGTTGAGTTCCTGTGCCCAGGCATGGAGGAAGAGTGGGAGTTAAAGATCAGTCCCTGACCTCATAGGGACTCTCTAGGAAAAACAGAAGCTAATGTCCGTGAAGCACCGTGCACATCAGGCAGTCCAATGCCAATTCATGGTGCTGGGTAGATGGCAATGAGCATTTGGAGAAGAGAAAAATGTTTGCATACAAGTAGGACCAGGGAAGGTTTCCTGGAGGAAGTGGGGCCTGGGCTGGGCTTTAAAGGATAGATGTGATTTGGACAAGTAGAGGAAAGGCAGAGGGCAGACAAAGGGCATTCCAGGTAAAAGAATCCTGGGCAGGGGCTAAGAAATGGGAGTGAGCAGGGATTTTGGAGTTTAGCAGGCAGACTGGGCAAGTCACTTCCCCAGGTTCCCAGCAGCTACCTGCATGACCTGTGGCAGACAGAGGCAGGCCACCCACCCATCCCCACCCTGTCAGGGCCCAGGTTCTGTGTGTGGGTGTGGAGTGGGGGGTCTAGGCTAAAGCCCTGGGAGAGATTTGGCAGCAAGGGTATCTCTAGGTCCCCTTTCAAGCTAGGGGTGGTGGAGGAGCATCCTGGACCAGATGCCCTCCCTGACATTTCAGACTGACAGTGGGCACCCAAATGAACAGTGACAGCCAAGAGCACAACCAGGGCCAGCAGAAATCAGGCTGCAGGCAGAAAAGACCCCTAGGCAAAGGCATTCTGAAGGGTTTAGGGTCAGGACCCTTCAGTCTTCAGGACCAACTTCAAATAAGTGTTTCAACAAACTCCCCTAGGCACTAGGCTATGGCCCTGCCTTCATCTGGATTCTCACAGTGAGGCCCCAGCAGGCCCCCAAACTTGACCCAAGGGGGCCTTGTTCCAAAGCCCACGGGCTCCTCCCCCAGAAGGAGGAAAAAGGGGCGTGGCCTTTGGGGACCTGGGTAGGCCCAGGGCTCTCAGCCTGGGTATGTCAGGATTTGCCCCTCCTCCTTCCGGTCCCTCCTCCACTCCAGGGACTGCCAACTCCTTCCAGACGCCCCTTCTGGGGCTCCCTTGCCACCCCACCCCACACCGCAGCCTCAAGATCCCTCTCTTTGGGGTCTTCAGGCCGGCCCAGTATACCCACTGTACCCAGCCCAGCAGCCCCAACTCCTCTGGGTCCCCTAACCCCACTCCACCCCCACCCCAAGGAAACCAAGCCCGGCTTGCCTCGTTCTCTCCACGCACCCACCCAAGCACCCCCCTGGCGCTGCGCCATTCCCCACATTCATTCTCTTCCTGTTCTCATGAACACAATCCCTGTCCCTCTTTCTGAAATACTTCGCCTATTGCCCTCACTTTCTCACAGAGCGGCAAACAAAGACTCACATACCCAGAAATAGCCTTGCACAGAGCTGAAAGGCACAGGCCACGTCCTGCCACACACGCAGGCGCGCGCGCACGGAGGCTGTCGTGGAGGGAGGCACAGACAGGGCGTCTGTCTGCACGCACATAAGCTGACACGCCACAAAAGGGCGCGGACACACACGGCGTGTGAGACAAGGGCACACACAGCTGTGGACGCAGGGCCACGCCGCCGCCCGGGCACACCCACCGCCGCCGGCCCCGGGCAGGCGCGAGGCCTCGCGGGCCGGGCTCCCCCGGTTCCTGCCAGCGAATGTTTCCCTGCTCGGCCTGCCAGGTCTCTGGGGAAAGGGCCTCAGAAATGCAGCAGGAGCCCGCTGGGGGAAAAGTTGGAACTGACTGTTCCCTGCCTGGCGCGGCCGGCGAATTCCCTGACGGAGAAACTATTTGTGGCGAGAGCCGGTGGCCGGCGACCCCCCGCCGCCTCCCCTGGCGTCCCCTCCTCGCGCCGCCTCCCGCGGGCCTCGGCGGCTTCGGGCTGCAGCACTGCTGCCCAGCGCCCGCGGCCGGGCTGGTCGGCGCGCCTCGCCGCTTATCTGCGCTGTTTGGACAGCGGGCTTGGAAAGGCAGGCGGCCCCGTCCCCGCCGAGTCAACAGGCAGACCCCGGGCCGCCGGACTATTTCTGTCTTATCAGTGCAGGAATGCGGCAGCCGCGGCGGCGGCGGCGGCGGCGGCGGGCGGGCGGCGGCAGCGTGGGCCGTGGGCCGTCAGGGCAGCCCTGAAGGGGCCCCCTCCCCACTCCGCTCGAGTAGAAGTGTGAGAGAGCCCAGCAGGACTCAGAGGGGAGAGTTGGAGGAAAAAAAAAGGCAGAAAAGGGAAAGAAAGAGGAAGAGAGAGAGAGAGTGAGAGGAGCCGCTGAGCCCACCCCGATGGCCGCGGACGAAGTTGCCGGAGGGGCGCGCAAAGCCACGAAAAGCAAACTTTTTGAGTTTCTGGTCCATGGGGTGGTGAGTGGGGGAAAGTTAGAGGGGGAGGGCGAGCGAGCTGGCTCGGGCTGAATGGAGGGCTGATCGGGAGGGGCCGGGAGGGCACTCCCGCTCTCCCACCCCTCTAGTGGGGGGCGCCATGGCCCACGGCCCGGCTCCGGGACTGTGCTGGCGCCCTGGCACCCGAACACGTCGCCAGGCGGCCGGCCGGGTCTGGTGCGAGGCGGGGAAGGGAGGCGTTTGCATGGCTCTTGTCAGGGGCGGGGGTGGGACTTGGGGACTCTCCCCCCCCCAAGGGGGAGTCCTCGCTGTAGCCGACAGGTTGACTTTGGTTCTTTTCCTTGTGGGCCCAGGTGTTGCCCCTGCCCTGGGGGTGGGGGTGGGGGATGGGGACATGGCAGAGGCTGGGCTGGACTGTCTGTTCATCCGTTGGGACAGTGTCACTGCTTGTGTCTCCGGAGCAAGGAGCAGGTGACCCTGGAGGCACTGTAGTGGGAAGCTCACAGGCTGAGCCACCTCTGCATCCCAGCGGGAGGGCTCTGGAGCTTCTGCCTCAGGGTGGGGGAGAGGCCCGCTCTAGGGACTTAGCCCAAGTTAGGGGTTCTGAGGGTCCCCTTGGCGGACTCAGCCACCAGAAGCTGATGTCCTTAACTCCTCGAAGGTGTGAAGGAAGGGCTGGAGTTGGGGATGTGAGGCCTAGAGACCGAAGAGACAGGGGAGCACTGTCCTGCCCCAGGCAGGCTGCAAAGGCACGCGGGAGCCCGGGAGGCTGGAGCTGAGTCAGTAGGGCCCGGCTGGGAGGGGTGTGGAATGGGAGAGGCAGGGGCTGCAACTCTTGAGATGGGTGAGGGGGTGGAAGCCCTGTGTAGAAGAAGCTGTCAGGTTTACTATGGCCAAATTTGGTTGTGACCCCAAGGAAGGCACCTTCTCAGTAAGACCAGAGTCCCTAGGATTTTGGCCTTTCATGGGGGTGGGGCTGGTGGTGGGCACAGCTCCCTGGGGGCTCTGGAAGCCTCCCTCTCAGGGCCTCTTCAGCAGATGAGCCAGTATCCCTGGCCTTGATAACTGCGGAGAGCAGCTGACAGGAAGAGGGGGCCTCCCTGGAGTGGCCCATCCTCCAACCCCAGGGACCCCTGGGGGTAACTTCCCAAGGTGTCCATGTCAGCTAACTGAGTTACCAGTCCTAACCTGGCTGCTGGTGGGAGCCCCTTTAAAAAGGCCCATCTAGTGGGGAGAGGCTGCACACGTGGACTTTTTTTTTTATCTGGTCAACTTAGAGCTTCAGTTATTGAGTGACTGTGAGCCCCAGTGCCCCATCTAGCTGGTGGCCAGGCCTGGGTTCCATTCTGGGCCGCTACACTGGAGGCGTGAGTGACAGGGTCAGGTGGGGTGAGGGAAGCAGACACATGGACAGGCAGGTTTCACTGCAGGAGAGATAGGCAGAGACAGCTGCTGACCGAGGGTGGGAGGACATTAGGGTTAGACACAGAGCCTGGAGGGCCAGGAGGGAGAGGTAGCAGTTGGCAGGAAAACAGCAAGCCCAGGGGGCCCCTCCTCGTGCCTGGGGATGAGGTGGGTGGTGTGTCCACGTTAACAGGGCCAGTGTCTGCATCCCCTGCCTTCTGATCTTCTTCCTGCTCTTGTGGTCCCAGTCCCCATCCCACCCCACTCGTTCTGTTTCACAGCCCCTGAAACTCTCTCTGGCCCTCCCCATCTCCCTTCTGGAGTCTGGACAAGTGGGGTTTGGAACACTTCGCTCGATGCATTTGCATCTCATTTACACCCCATCTGACCACCCAGGGGTAGTGGCAAGGGAGGAGGAGCCGCCTCCTCTCAGTCTCCACAGCCCCCTGAACCCTGACTGCTGACCTTGCTAGGGTGGGGATGGGAAGAGGAGGAGGTGGCTGCTGACCTGGGTAGACGGGAAGGGAAATGTGAGTGGAAGTGTCACTGCCCTGACCCACCTCAGGCCCCCTGGGCAGCCCACCTCCAACGCAGCTCCCTTCCTCCCAATCAGAGAATTCTGGCAGGGTCTGGGGTGCCCCCGCAGGCTGCCCTTCCCTGCCCTGCCTCCAGCCCTCACCCTGGGAGCAAATTATGAGGGCAGCTTAGACCCTGGGTCAGCGAAGACCCTGGGTGTGGGGACTTGGAGTCAGTCGAGGGGAGTAGGGTTTGGGACCCAAGGGTCAAAAGCAGGGAGCAGAGTGGCTGAGATGAGGAGCTAGCGAGTGCCAGGCAGAACCGCCCAAGAAGTGAAGCCTGAGAAGGAGGAGCAGGAGGAGGAGCAGAAGTCGGAGCAGGGAGCCGCGTACCCGACTTCAACCAAGCTGCAGAGAGCAAAGCCCTGGGCCCCCAGGAGGCAGCCCTTCAGGGGCTGCCCGGGCCTGGATGAGCTGTGTGACCTTGGCGAGGTCGTTTTTCTCCTTGAGCCACAGTGGCCCCATCCGTCAAGTGGGGATGAAAGGACCTGCTCAGACTGTCTTGTAGAGGAGCATGTGGATGTGAACATCTTTGAAAGGTTGAAAGGCGCCATTAATATTCATTTTTGCGGTACCTTCCGCAGCCCCGAAGCTCGCAATGCCCTGTGCGGTGCCTGGCTTCAGTTAGCTTCCTACAGCCAGACGCCAAGCCCCTCCGCCAGAGCCGCGCGTATTCCGGCGCCCCTGCCCCTCCTACCCATCGTTCCCACCCATCGCTCAGCGCTCAGGGTCACCAGCCGAGGGTCTGGTGGGGGAGGGGAGACGCCGGCTCACCGCGCCTGGAGCTGGGGGCCCTGGTCTGACCCACGGGCGCCCGTTTCTGCTTCACCCCCGCCCACCCACAGCGCCCCGGGATGCCGTCTGGAGCCCGGATGCCCCACCAGGGGGCGCCCATGGGCCCCCCGGGCTCCCCCTACATGGGCAGCCCCGCCGTGCGACCCGGCCTGGCCCCCGCGGGCATGGAGCCCGCCCGTAAGCGAGCAGCGCCCCCGCCCGGGCAGAGCCAGGCACAGAGCCAGGGCCAGCCGGTGCCCACCGCCCCCGCGCGGAGCCGCAGGTGAGTGGGAGGCCCGGCGCGGAGGGGGCGTGCAGGGGCGGGCCCTGGGGACCCGCAGGGACCAGGTGAGCGAGTAGCGGGGATTGGAAGAGGTGAGGAAGAATGATTAGCAGGGAGTGAGGCTTCCCGGGTCGGATGCCCTCTGGGGAGGTGGGCTTAGGGGGCACCGGCCTGATTCTTTTGTGTGCCCACGGTAGAGACAGGCTGTGGCCGTCGGCAGCCGGTACCGCTTCCCTGCACGCTACCCTCACCCTTCTCCTTGTCACCTGCTCAGTCCCTCTCTCCACCCATCAGGTTCTGGGTGATGCTTCAGTCTTTGGGGTGGGGGCGGGGCTTCCAGTGGGACTGAGGGCAGAGCTGTAGGACTGTGTTGCCCAAAGTGTGGTTCTCCGCTGAGCCTTCCTGCCAGACCCCGGACTGTTTCAAAGCCACTCCAGATTTTCTCAATGGGACTCTCTGGCCCTGGGGGTGGAGCTTGGGGATTTGCTCTGTGGTAGGTGGTCTCTGCCCAGTCCCGCTCTTAATTCTTAGGCACTCTGGACCAGGTCTGCTCCCAAGCCACCAGGGCCAGCCCATTGCCTTATTTTCCTACAGCAGCTGGTGGCACCCTCAAAGCCCCTGCTGGCTCCTGGCAACAGCAGTGCCCCTCTGGATTTCAGTATTTAGCCAAATACACATGCTTTTTTTGCACAACAGATGGATTTCTATAAAAGGTGTAATATCAATTTTACCTCATTATTAAGTATTTTTTACACATCAGGGAAAATTCACCACTTATAGGAATCCCATGATGAATTATTTTGTAAAGTGCATCGTCATTTTGTACAGCAAATGGTAATTCCCTGATTTATCTTGTATAAATGGAGAGTTACACATAGATAATCTGTTTAAAACAAACCAGACCTTTAATGAAATCTGCTTGTTAGCCTTAGATTTCTGCATAGGGAGGGGGTAGTGGTTGAGACCACCACACGGGGGCAGTATGGAGCTATTCTCTAGGCTGCGTTTTCATCTCTTGACCCGCCAAGGTTTTTCTGGGGGTTTTTGGGTTAGTCAGCAGCACCTAGTGGGTCAGAAAGAGCTCACATCCAGCTGCTACTACCCTGGGCCTAGTCAATTTGGCCTCAGCCTGAAGTCATACCCATGCACATTCTGGGCGCCTACGGCTGCAGCGTGTCCCTCACCCTGTTGCCAGGTAGTCCCAGGGCATGAGTACCCCTGCTCATCAGCATTCTCTTCCAAGCCCAGGGTGCCTGGAAGGGATGCAAGTCCCGCCAGCTTCACACCATCACCTCCCGCTCCATGGATAGGAAGGAAGGCGTCTCTCTCCCTCCCTCTGAGCTTAGAATCCTTTGGACAGGGCACCCCCTGCTTTCCAGAAAAGGTCCTCAGACCCGGCTTCCCTCTCCTTTGTCCTCCCTCATCCCCACCTTTCCTCAAACACTTCTGCAGCTCTCATCTTTTGGCAGCACTACCCCCACCCGCCAGTCCCTCCTAAGTCTAAATTTCTCTATCCCTAAGGATGTGGCAGGGTAGAAGGGGGCTCCCAGGCCAGAGAATGGACGGGTCACCCCTGTGTCCTTAGAGAGGGCAGAGCACCAGTTCCACACACCACTGTCATAGCCCTTGGGCGGGCAGACAAGCGGGCTGTGGGAACCCCAGCCAGGCGGGCGGAGATGTCGGGATAATTTAGCAGGTGGCCTCGTTACTCCCAGATCTGTCACCATGGTAACCTGGTTTTTTCTTTAAAAAATGTACAGTGCCAAGAGGAGGAAGATGGCTGACAAAATCCTCCCTCAAAGGGTGAGTGTCTTTCACAGCAGCCCCCAGCCCACCCCCCACCCTTTGCTGTTCTGCCCTCCCCTCCCCCCTCAAAAGCAGAGCTTCAGCGTCACAGTCACTTTCACTTTTTGTTTAAAAAAACTCATTAATAAGTGAGGCTCCCTAGGCCAGAGGGAGGGGGTGAGGTGGAGGGAAGCAGCAGAGCCACTGGGGCCAGAACACAGGGGCCTGTCAGGGGGCTGGATCCAAGTGGTACTAAGACAGAGTTGTGGGACAAGAAGGGGGCAAGAGCTAGGGGATCAAAAGCTGCCAGGCAGAATGAAGGGGATAGAAGGTGGCCAGAGATCCTGAGCATCCTAAAGGGACCCAGGTCCAGCTGGGTATGGGGACAGCACTGTTGGGACAGGTGTGGGGGCTGAGCAAGGTGCCAGCAAAGAAGAAAGCACCGCTGTCCAACTGTCCCAGGGATTGAGCCACGACTAGGCACTTTGCAGGGGCCCAGGGGAAGCCCAGTGGGCATATGACACAGAAAATGACAGGATGAGGAGACTAAAGGCTAGTGCTTGCTGGGCTCCACAGTTGCTACCTCCTCCCCGATGATGATACACAAGGCTCTTCCTAAAGGAAGAAGCAATTGTTATCCCTACACAGCAAGGCCCCTACTGCTGGATAATGGCATCCTGGGGAGAGGTCCTGTTCCCACTGTCAAAGCTCCATACCCAGAAGAAGGATGGCTCCCCCGACATCTTTTGCCCCCTAGGATTGCACAACATGCATACATTCCATGGTACAACCCTGGACTTGAGCCTCTGACTCCTGCCCTGCTCCTCCTCCTCCAGATTCGGGAGCTGGTCCCCGAGTCCCAGGCTTACATGGACCTCTTGGCATTTGAGAGGAAACTGGATCAAACCATCATGCGGAAGCGGGTGGACATCCAGGAGGCTCTGAAGAGGCCCATGAAGGTGCCTTAGTTCGGGGGTAGGAAGGGGACTCTTGAGTCGCATGACCAGGATGGGGAAGCAAGGTGGTCGGGGTGGAAGCACACAGCATTTGCCCGGTTCTACACTATTTCTACAGCAAAAGCGGAAGCTGCGTCTCTACATCTCCAACACTTTTAACCCTGCGAAGCCTGATGCTGAGGATTCCGATGGCAGCATTGCCTCCTGGGAGCTACGGGTGGAGGGGAAGCTCCTGGATGATGTACGTCCCGGCCCAGGTCTCTCCAGGTGTCCTGGGGTGGGCACGGGCTGCACTGAGAACAGAACAAGGTGTCTGCACTGATGGCTAGGGAGTTAGCCCAGGCTGGGGGGTGGCCTGGGGGCAGGCCGAGAGACATTCCGGGTGCAGAGGATTTCATCTAAGCCCGCTGCCCTGTCTGCTGCCAACTTGGCCTCCTTCTGCTTCTCCCACCCTGTCCCTGTTCTGCCCCCACGGTCCCTGTTCCTCTCCCACAGCCCAGCAAACAGAAGCGGAAGTTCTCTTCTTTCTTCAAGAGTTTGGTCATCGAGCTGGACAAAGATCTTTATGGCCCTGACAACCACCTTGTTGAGGTAAGACCAAGAGCCCCTCCGCCCTTGAATTGCCACCCTCCCACAGGCCAGAATCCCTGAAGAACCAGCACAGATTTGGGTCAGGGACCACCCTAGTCCTGGGCCCCACCACTCCAGATGGGCCTTTGGGAGACACAGCTCTTCTCTCCTGGACAGTGGCATCGGACACCCACGACCCAGGAGACGGACGGCTTCCAGGTGAAACGGCCTGGGGATCTGAGTGTGCGCTGCACGCTGCTCCTCATGCTGGACTACCAGGTCTGCACCTGCCACGCTGCCCCGTACACGCCACACAAGGATCGCAGGGCAGGCCTAGGTCCCAAAGTGGTGTATCTCGAGAGACCTCCTTCCCCTCCCAACCCTATCCTTCCCCAGGGGCATGTTTCCTCAATCAACACATCCCCATAGTCCTGAATGGCCTGGCCCTGGGCTCCTTCCTTTCTCTCCCTTTGGTCTAACTTTCACGGTCCCCTTTTCTCAGCCTCCCCAGTTCAAACTGGATCCCCGCCTAGCCCGGCTGCTGGGGTTGCACACACAGAGCCGCTCAGCTATCGTCCAGGCCCTGTGGCAGTATGTGAAGACCAACAGGCTGCAGGACTCCCATGACAAGGAATACATCAACGGGGACAAGTATTTCCAGCAGGTAACCTCTCTCCTGAACCCTGGGATCTGGGGAGCAGGCAGAGTTCTCCAGCAGGGGAAGTACCTCTACCAAGGTAACTACCACCCCCTCCCTTCTAGATTCCTGAGTAGCAGAAGCAGTACACAGTCATGGTCTTGGAGCCAAGAGACCGACCAGGATTCTAGTTCAGGCCCTACTGTGGATTAGCTCTGTGCTGCAGTCAATCCATGTTAGCCCCCCCCCCGCCCCCACCAAGTTAGGAAGACCTGGAAACCCTACAAAGCCAACCGCTTTCTGGAATGTAATATTCTTGGCACTTGGAGTTAGGATCCCCAGGTTCTAGTCCTGAGTCTGGACTCTGGGTAAGTGACTCAGCGATTCTGAACCTTGTTTCCTTATCTTTGAAGTGGAGTGAAAATACCTGTCCTATCTACTTTCCTGGGCAGTTAGGAAAATCAAATTGCTGCAAAAATGATTCAGCAAAATTCCATCAAAACAGAATATTCTTATTAATGCATTTAAAAATAAATACGGCAGATAAACCTGAGGAGTTAAAACAGCAGTTGATATTTATTGGGCACTTACCATGTGCCAGGCACTGCTCCAAGCACCTTATGTGTATTAGTTCACTGCCTTCCCACGGCAGCCCTGGGAGATGGGTATTCTTTCCATCCCCACTCTAGAGATGAGCCCTGAGGTGTTAACTTGCTCCAGGCTGCATAGTAAGCGGCAGAGGCAGGACTGATACATAGGCAGGCTGACCCAGGGCCCGCACTCTCAACCCCTGCCCCACAATGACCCACCCCCTACCTTGTCAGCCGTATGGGTGGCTCCACTGCCAGACCAGCCCACCCCAGTCCCATCCCCATGCGCACTAAGGAATCAGACTTCCTCTCAGCTTCTTGCAGCCTTTCTAGAACAAAAGGATCTACAACTGCGTGATGATCTCTTCAAGAAGAGTGATCTCTCTCTCCCCACTTGTCCTGCTTCAGATTTTTGATTGTCCCCGGCTGAAGTTTTCTGAGATTCCCCAGCGCCTCACAGCCCTGCTATTGCCCCCTGACCCAATTGTCATCAACCATGTCATCAGGTGAGGTGGCCCCAGCTTGCTTCTCAGACCAGGGAATGATCTCGTTTCTGCCTTCCCTGCCCCTCCCTCTCCTCCCACTCCCATCTCTTCTCCCTCCCTGTTGGAGCTGCCCCAGCCCCGGGGCCCTGAGGCCTGTATGGGGGCATCATGGACACCAAGGGCTGGACTTCCCTGGCAGCGTGGACCCTTCAGACCAGAAGAAGACGGCGTGCTATGACATTGACGTGGAGGTGGAGGAGCCATTAAAGGGACAGATGAGCAGCTTCCTCCTGTCCACGGCCAACCAGCAGGAGATCAGTGCTCTGGACAGTAAGGTGGGGCCCAAGCCCAGAGCCGGAGTGGGACATTAACCCAGAGATGATAGAGTAGACTTTTCTGAGACCAGGGTGTGGCTGCAGATGAGCAGTCTGGGTTAAATTAGAAAATTTAAAAAAAAAAAAAAAAAAGGAGAGACCAGACTGTGGGCCAATGGAGCACAAATGGCCCTTCCATGCTGCTTGGAGTTGAACCTCATTCCAAGTTTAGTTCTGCCCATCCCCTCTGCCCCTGGGACTTCAGAGGAATCAGGGGCTCTGAGGGGTTGTCCTTCACAGGCCTCCCCTTCCCACCCGCTTCCTTTCCCCTCCTCTCCCACATCACCACAGCCAGGTGGAAAGCATCTATCTTTCTACCTGCAGATCCATGAGACGATTGAGTCCATAAACCAGCTCAAGATCCAGAGGGACTTCATGCTAAGCTTCTCCAGAGACCCCAAAGGCTATGTCCAAGACCTGCTCCGCTCCCAGAGCCGGGACCTCAAGGTGAAGAGGGAGACTCAGGGAGTACTGGAGTGGAAGACAAGCACATCGGGAAAGACAGTAAACGTTGTACTCCAGGGGCAGGTGAGGGGATTCGGGGCTCAGGGCTCACCCCACGCTCCCTCCCAGGTGATGACAGATGTAGCCGGCAACCCCGAAGAGGAGCGCCGGGCTGAGTTCTACCACCAGCCCTGGTCCCAGGAGGCTGTCAGTCGGTACTTCTACTGCAAGGTATGGAGGGACCCTTGCCCTGAGGCTTCCCCCTCCTCAACTCCAAGAGAAACCTCCCTGTTCAGCTTGTGGGCAGCCCTCACAGCTCCCCACAGTAAAGCTTCACCACACCGCCTCACCATGCAATGGCCCTCCCTGCTCCCAGATGCTCTTCCACGACAGGCGGTGTCAGTAGGTGGGGGTTGTCCTGATCACTCACCAGGAACACTGACACCTGCTCCTGTTCTCACTTCCTCTAAAGATCCAGCAGCGCAGGCAGGAGCTGGAGCAGTCGCTGGTTGTGCGCAACACCTAGGAGCCCAGAAATAAGCAGCACGACGGAACTTCCGGCCGTGCCCCGGGCCCCAGCGCTTTGCCCCGGGCTCCAGCATCACTCCTCTGCCACCTTGGGGTGCGGGGCTAGATTAAAAGTCATTCATCTGACAGCAGCCGCGTGGTCATTGGAAACTGGGGGGGGGGGGGGGGGGTGGGGGGGGGGGGAGGGGGGAGTGAAAGGGGAGGGAAGAGGGTGGGGAGACAGTGAGTCTTTTTGGACAAACTCCCCATACCCTTCCCTTGGATTCTTCTCCTCACTCAATTTTCCCTAGACCTAAAAAACAGTTTGGCAGAAGACACGTTTAATAACATTTTCATATTTAAAAAATACAGTGACAATTCTCTATCTGTCCACCATCTTGCCTTGCCCTTCCTGGGGCTGAGGCAGACAAAGGAAAGGTAAGGAGGTTAGGGCCCCGAGGCAGGCTAAGTGCTGTTGGCCTGCTCCTGCTCAAAGAGAGCCATGGCCAGCTGGGCACGGCCCCCTAGCCCCTCCAGGTTGCTGAGGCGGCAGCGGTGGTAGAGTTCCTCACTGAGCCGTGGGCTGCAGTCCCGCAGGGAGAACTTCTGCACCAGCCCTGGCTCTACGGCCCGAAAGAGGTGGAGCCCTGAGAACCGGAGGAAAACATCCATCACCTCCAGCCCCTCCAGGGCTTCCTCCTCTTCCTGGCCTGCCAGTTCACCTGCCAGCCGGGCTCGGGCCGCCAGGTAGTCAGCGTTGTAGAAACAGCCCTCTGCAGAAGCCTGCCGGTCAAATCTCCCCCCTATAGGAGCCCCCCGGGAGGGGTCAGCACCAGGAGGGGAGGGGGGGTCAGGGCCAGCCCCCGGGGCCCCTGGGGGTGATCTGTGTGGTGACAGGGCGGGATTGAACTCCTGGAAATGAACTGGAAAGAAGGCCTGCCAGCCAGAGATGGCATTCATGCGACAGCGGTTGAGGACTTCGGGCCCAGGCCTCGTCCACACAGTGGTGAGGAAGAAAAGAGTGTCCACAGGGTGCTTCTTCGAGACCACGTCCATGAGTCGCACCTGGGAAGGGGCCTCTGCTCGCACGGCGAGCCAGGCCAGCCTCGTCCCGGGGTACCGTCGCTCTAACTCAGCTGCTGCAGCCTTCACCCCAAGAAATGGGTCTGGAGCTCCACGGCCACCTTCTCGTGGCCCGTAGACCAGCAACAGAGTGAGCAACGCATGTTCTCGTGGCTCCAGGACATTGGCTGCAAAGGCCTCGAGGAAAGCCGGGGCTGCAGCAGCTTCAGCCACCAGGAGCGGCAGCACCAGCTGCACTCGGGTGGCCTCAGTGACATAGGGCATAGGTAGGATTTCCACCCGGCTCAGTGGCCGCAGTAGGCTGACCCTGCGAGCCAGGGCCCGCCGGTGCCCACGCTGTGTCACACATTCCAATAGCAGGTCCAGGGTGTACTCCATGCCCCGTGCTGGGTCGAAGCGCCGGTAGCCGTTGAGCAGTCGCTGCTTCTGGAAGCGCAGGCGGGGTTGATAGCGCCGATTAAGCTGCTCCAAGGCAGTCTCCAACGCATCACCTACGTCCGCCCTGCTAGCCCCCTGTAGCGGGCACTTGGGAGCGCCATCTGCACAGGAGAAGGTGTGCTGCTCTGTGAAGTAGTCCCAGCCCAGCACCTCAAAGCGAGAGTGTGGTATGAAAGGAGCAGGGAGCCCAACGGGCCAGCTCAGCCCTGCCTCCCCTTCAGGGGTCAGCACGGTCAGGTTCCGGATCTGAGCCTGGGTTGGAGGGAATGCGCCTCAAGTTAGTGCCAGCTCCAGCTGCCTGGGCTGTGAGATTCAAACAGCTGAGCTCTGTCCCAACTCCATCAACACTTAGTGACAGGTCCCTCGCTAATCACTGAATCCCTTGTACGTTATTCTTCACCTCTAAAACGCAGACAGACAGGAATCCTACTCGCCTTACACAAATGCCATGAGACGGAGGTGGAAAATGTGCTTTTTGCACAGGTAAAAATATCTTGAAATAGAAGCTCAACAGCCTTTCTCTCCCATACCCAAAGGACTCACATCCTCTTCATAATCACACCCTTGTTTTCATCTATACTCCACCTCTGCCAACCCCGACATTCAACTTGAGAATTCTACCTTCCACCCTTCGGCTTTCTTGGGACAGATCTAGAAGTTAAGAACTTCAGAGTTTTTGCCTCCTCAGTGGACAGGCACTATTGAGGAAGAGCTAAAACTATTCTGTCTGAACACTGTGCAGAGCTTCCTGACCCTCAGAGTCTACTTGCAAACCCCTTTAGCTGCATTCAAGTTGTCCTGGGAGCTTACCTTATGATTGCTTTGGACCCCCAAAGACCTTTGTCCCTGTAGTTGTTTTAAATGTAAGTATGGTCAGCCTCTTCCTGCCCTGCCATTATATAGGGCCTAGACCAGCCCCACTGCCAGCTGCTCGCTCATTGTACGCCTGGACATCTCAGGCTCTCTCTGACCCTCCGACTGCAGTCCTCTGCCCACCTGCTCCTCTTCAGCTCACCTGCAGTTGTTCTATTTCACTGTAAGCCTGCTCCAACTCCAGAGCGCTGAAGCGTTTGTGGAGCCGGTACATGAGGGTACCTTCGGAGACAGGGTGCACGGCGAAGGCACTCAGGAAAGCCGAGCTCCCTTCCTTTTCAGGGTCCCTATTTTTGGCCAGTTCAAATGAGCGATACTGCTGCCCCTAGAGGGACAATCAGACCAATCAATGACACACACAAGAGTTGCCAGTCCCAAACCGCCCTTAACCATACTCAGTGTTCATGTCTGTTAGCACTGCTGCGTTAGAACAGAGGAGGCACCCTTTCCAGCACCTCGCTTAACCCCAGTTCTTTCACTGCCCACATTTTGGAAAGTAGAAAGTAGGCAATTAAGGACACTCTCAGCTACTCTCAGTGCACCGTCTATGGGCTAGCCCTGCTCTGCAAGGCGCCGTCACAGAAATAACATATTAAAAGTAATAAGGATACTCTCTTCCCCCAAAGATTCCCATTGTTCCTCAAGGGAATGAAAGAAGCAAGCCAGAAAATCTTCCCAATACTTTGGTTTGAGAGGATGAGCCACCTCTGGGTTCTTCCACTCTTCTCCGGGACAACAAACAGGGCAGCTCTCTGGGCTGGAAAAGTGATCACCTCACTTCTCTGGGGAGTAGCCATCTCTAAGACATGCCCACACTGCCATAACTGAAGTGCTGATATCGGGGGAGGTGTGGAGGGCAGGGGAGAAGGACTGGTGAGTAGGAGCACCCTTTGGTCTTGCTTAGGGGTTCCTAACAAAATACCACTTTTGATAGCCCCAGGTTCTCAGATTGCCAAAGGTGAGCAACGGAGGGCCCACGGGGCAGTCAGTGGCCAGGAAGGAGGAACAATGGCCTCCAAGGTGGAAGGCGAATCACTTATCCCCCACTAGCTTATCAGGGACTGGGACTGACTTGAAAGAGCTGTCACCTGGTGCTGTGAGACACAGCCGACACCCAGAGAGTCAATGAGGCAGCGTCCAAGCCACTCGTCAGGACGGGCACTGAGAATATCTCCTCGGCAGCCATCCAGATGTGGCCGCAGACGAAGCAGGAGACTCCGTGACAACAGGTAGCCAAAGCCCCCATGACAGTACCGGGCCTGCTCGCCTGCGCCAATGAACTCCTCCGCCCGGCCTAAGTACAGGTCTTGGTTGATGCTGAGGTGGCCAGCAAGGGCTGCCAGGCGGGGGGCCTGCACATATGTGTCATCCTGCATGATGAAGAACCAGTCGTAGTCGGCCCCAAAGTGTGTGTGAAGGTGGCGCAGGGTCTCTGACATGAGCCAGGCGGGCCGCTCATCCCCATGAGACACCACCTGCATCCCTGCTGGAGCCCGGGCCCCCCGCTGCCCAGTGAAGTAGAGTAACCGAGGGAAGTGATGGGCCACTGTACGGTTCACAGCCACGGCCAAAGTGGACAGTGTAGCTCGGGAGGTCAGGACAGCCA
This sequence comes from Piliocolobus tephrosceles, assembly GCF_002776525.5. Lineage (NCBI taxonomy): Eukaryota > Metazoa > Chordata > Mammalia > Primates > Cercopithecidae > Piliocolobus > Piliocolobus tephrosceles. Next base: position 139,642,453 of record NC_045441.1, on the reverse strand, counting down.
CCAGCAACCGCTCACGGGAGCCCAGCTCTGTCTGGATGTACCGAGTCCTGTGGAGAGACCAGTGTGCCAGGGGTCAACTCCCTAATCTTTAGGAAGCCAGCTTGTTCAGTATATACATCCCCCTCTAGAAGTGAGTGAGCTGAGGCTGAGAAGGGAGAAACCTCCCCCCTTGTCAATATTAATTAGGTACTCAACTGAGTATCCACTAAGTAGCTGACACTGGAATTGATTTGGGAAGGGAGGGTGCCTACTATGGATAGATTAGATAGGTTAGATGCAATTCCTGCTCTGTTCAAGAACATGGAACCCTGGCAGGCGCGGTAGCTCACGCCTGTAATCCCAGCACTTTGAGAGGCCAAGGCGGGCAGATCACCTGAGGTCAGGAGTTCAAGACCAGCCTGACCAACATGGAGAAACTCCATCTCCACTAAAAATACAAAATTATCTGGCCATGGTGGTATGCGCCTGTAATACCGGCTACTCGGGAGGCTGAGGCAGGGGAATCACTTGAACCCGGGAGACAGAGGTTGCAGTGAGCCAATACTGCACCACTGCACTCCAGCCTGGGCGACAAGAGCAAGACTCCATCTCAAAACAAAACAAAACAAAAAAACACAAACAAAAAACAGTGAACCCTAATTTAACACCAATGAATGTGAGACTTTCTAAGACCTGAGAAGGAGGGAAAAAACAGGAAGAAACCATGATGGAAAATAAGCCAGAACTGCTCCAAGTCACCTGACACCAATTGCCAGCAGAAAGGCAGAGGCAAGGATTTACACCAGCCCAAAACAGGGCCAGTGTCTGGGGACTATGCATACATGTTGCTCTCACCTGAGCACCTTCTTGTAGGGCTTGTTGGGGTCCCTGTAGTAGGGGACAATCCGGGGTTTGAAGTCTTCATCACTTTGGTCTAGCCGAGCTCTCGAATCTGGATTCTGTGGCCCTCCTCGCTCCCCTACAGCCTCGACACAGGGATCTTCTCCCTCCCCCTGAATCCAGGAAACCCGCAGGAGGCTCAGGCTGCACCCCAGAGACAGCCCTAGGATGAGGGGAAGCGCTGGCCGCAGCAGGGCCAACAGGGAGCTCAGCCGCATGGTCGTAGGCCCTGCCAGGTGGGTGCCCAGGGGCACAGCCTCAAAGATCAATGGATTGATGGGTACCAGGCCAGTAGTAGGCTTGCAGTTTTAACCAGGGAACCTGGGGTCAGTGAGGCCAATGACAGAGCAAGGCCCGCGGGCTTCCAGGCCCAGCATCCCCAAGAAGATTGTCCTGTCTTCACAGTTCCTTCTGCCTGCTCTTCAAAGGTGAAGGTGTCAGATCCAACCCCCAGCCAAAACGGTAATAAATGTAACAATCAATGTCACTCACACTGGGATTATGGTCTGTCTTCCACTAGAAAGAGGAGGAAGTAAAACTCAATACTGCCAAAGCTAACCCAAAAAGGAGCACTACACACATCTGCAGACTGGGCCTAAGTCAACAGATGACAGCAAGTGATTAGGGAAAAGCACACCATCCATCAAAACAACAGCCCCCAAACAGAGGAGCCGGAGCATGCCTCTGGCACCGGTTCTCAGGCAGGCTACTGCGGCAGGCCCAGCGGGCACAAGGGAAGGGGCCAGAGCCTCTTTCTACTCTGCTCCCTGCGTGTGAGGAGACGCAATGGCTACAGGAAAGCGGTCAGGAGCCACTCGCATGGCACACACAAGTTCTGCCCACCCGAATGAGGTAGATCGGTGACTCAGCACTGACAGCCTCTCAGGAGCACCATGGCCGATGGAGCCATCTTGCAGGGCATTCTCCTCGGAACCCCAGCTGCTGAGGAGACAGCAGGCAGGGACTGGAACTCCTACTGTGTGCAAGCGATTCGGTGCCTGGTTTAACCAAGGTCCCAGGGAGCAAACGAAACAAACCAAAAGCAAACAGAGAGGACAAGCAGCAACTAAAGACAACGCCAGGGTCCTGGGAACTCAAAGAGAAGCGCGGCCGGCTTCCGACAGGACCCCTGCCGGGGTCCCAGAGTCCCTGCTCTACCTCTTGGCGATCAGAGACCAAATCTAGCCCTAGAACGAAGGCCCGACGCGAGTCTTCGCCGTTCGTCTCAAAACAGAAACTGGCCACGTCACCGGGCTGCTAGGAAGGGGGCTCGGGAGTCCAGCTCGGGTCGTTCTGCGAGCCGGGGTCGGAGGTCGCGGCTGGGAGACTGGGGCACAGACCTCGTTCTCAGGCCCGTCGGCGGGAGCGGAGGCCGCGCCAGAGACAGCACCGAGGCAGCGAGCGCAGGACCAGGAGGGACGCCCAAGGCCCTCGGGGAGGGGGCCCGGGTTTCAGGGCCGAGGGCCGGGGGCCGGGGGCCGGCGGACGCCGGGTAAAGGACAGCCAGGGGCTACCGGCGTCCAGGGAAGGGGCGGGGCGGAGGCGTGGGGACCAAGAGCGGCGTCCCACACGCGCCTGGCAGAGAGCAGGGACGGGGAAGGGGGAACAGACCCCAGTTCCCGCTGAGGCGCCGGCTCCGCCGCTGCAGCCGCTGCCACCTCACAGCCCCTGTCCGCAGCTTCCTCTTCCGCTGCCTGTCAGTCACCCGTCTCTATGGTGACCGCATCCGGCCGCTCGCTCCGCCCGCGCGCTCTCTATGGTCGCTCCCACGGCTTAACCGCACAGCGCATAGCCTCGGCCGGGATGCGAGCTGCCTGGCTCCCGCCGGCAGCCCCTCAGTGAGACGCGTGCGCCCCCACATAGGCGAATCCAGGCAAATCCAGAGTGGACCAAAGCTGCCCCGTAGCTTGGGCTGAACCCTGTCAGCCCTGGAAAAAGCATACCCCCACCCTCGAGAGCGCTTTTCTCCCAATTGGCTGGGGAATCCCATCAGCCTTTCAGTTGCCTAAGAAATGTTTGTTGTTTGCCAAACACGTACCTAAGTTCCGGGCATCTTCGTGAGTGCTGGGTAAACAAGTGGTGGACGAGATGGGCATGGTCCCTGCTCTCAGGGAACTGTAAGTTGAGGGAGACAGGTAATAAACACACTTGACATAGCAAGAATAAAACAGGTAGAAATCCCAATCTGTGATAAGTACCATTGCAGAAAAGCACAGAGTCCTGTGGAAAAACTAAACAGAAAGTATTAAATTAGATTGGGAATTTGGTAATGCTGAGATCCAAAGGTTCAGGAAGAGTTATCCAGACATGAAGTGGACAGTTTTCCAGGCAAAGAAAAGAGCACCAGAATGTCCTGAGAGAGGAAAGAGATTGGCTTGGAGAAGAACTGGGAAAGCCCAGGGCATCTTAGAGCCTGGTGAGGGGAGAACAGCCCCAGGTAAGGCTGGGGAACAGGGAACAGGTAGGGCATTGGGACCACCACAGTGGTTCCCCAACCAGAATGGCACTCTCCCTAAGGAGCAATTTGGAAATGTACGGGGCAATTTTGTTGTCAAATGACTGGGGGAGAGGAGCCAAGGAGGCTCCGTGTCTTGCACATTGCAAGATAGTATCACACAAGAAAACTGTCCAGATCCCACGCAGCTTTCACATGTCCTACTGAACATTCATATAGGTTAAAAAAAAAAAAAAAAGGAAAACACTGGTTATAATCATCTGATGTGCCTGTGTCTTATATACAAAAACAAAGTAATCTTGTAGGGGTGTGAAATGTGCTGAATTTTTAAGGAATGTAACCACCATGTTAACAGAAGGAAGACTGTACTTTGTTGTGTTCAGGAATTTATTCGGAGTTACTCACCATTTTGGAGAACTGTGTCACTGATAGCAGTGTTATTCATAGCGTTCGGTCTGCATGTCTGCATTTGCACTGCCACAGTCAAGGTGCTCCTATGCATAAGTACAAGCATCTGACTAATTATGCTTTCTAGCATACTGAAATAAAAGTATTATCTTATTATAAAGGATTTCCTTTTATTTCTTCTTTCTGCTTTGATTCAGACACTATAATTTTTTTGAAATTATGTATATAGTTAGGCTATACCATCTATAAACTTCATTTCAAAATAGTAAACGGGGAGTTGTAAAAATGTTATTAAAATGGAACATTGGGGCTGGTAAAGTTAAGAACCACTCAAGAATATCTTGTATGTATATCTTATATATATACCATTCTAGGAGTATATAAGATAGAACTCACTGATATATTGCCTATGAGCACGTGTTCTCCCTGTTTTAGTCTCATCCTTAGACTGCAACTGAATCTTTTCTCATCAGCTGGCACATGGTAGGTGGTAAATGACTTGCTGGAAGAGACTCTGGGAAACAGCAGAGACACTTAGCTCAAGGTCAGAAGATTTCTAGACCAGCGCTGTCCAATACAAATCTAGTGCAAGCCACAAATGTGAGCCATATATGTTGTTTAGAATTTTTTAGTAACCACATTTTTTAAGAGTTAAAAAAAGGTAAAATTAATTTTAATATTTTATTGTATTATTAAATATATCCAAATCATTTCAACATGTAGTCAATATGAAAAATTATTGATGAGATACTTTACATTTTTTTGTACGGAATATTTGAAATCTGATGTGTATTGCACACTTAACAGCAAATCTCAATTCAGACTGGTCACATTTCAAGTGCTCCATAGCCACGTATGGCTGGAGCATATTCAACAGTATAGGTCCATATCCTTTTCAGTTACTAAGTTCCTAGGTAATTCTCCAAGAGACATTTCCCTCCTTGGGTCTCCATTTCTTCCTAATTTAAACAGAGTCTAAGCCAAATGTTCTTGTTTCCCGCACTGACCTGCTGTGATTTTTTTCAAATTTAGCCAGTCCTTTTCTTATCTCTCTTTACTCACCTGCTTTTCTCCCCCATTTTCCCATTTCTCATTCCCTATTTCTTCTCCCCTCATCCCAAGTTCTTTTCTCTGGCTAAACCCAGGGCGGGGTGGGCAGGGGGAGGGATGGTGGCTCACACCTGTAATACCAGCATTTCAGGAGGTTGAGGAAGGAGGATGTCTTGAGCCCATGAGTTTGAGCCCAGCCTGGGCAACATAGGAAGACACGATCTCTATAAAAAATTTTAAAATTGTAGCCAGGTGCAGTGGCTTATGCCTGGGATTGTAATCCCAGCACTTTGGGAGGCCAAAGTGGGCAGATCGTTTGAACCCAGGAGTTCCAGACCAGCCTGGGCAACATGGCAAAACCTCATCTCTGAAAGAAAAAAAAAAACACAAAAATTAGCCAGGCATGGTGGTACTTGTCTGTAGTCCCAGCTACTTGGGAGGCCAACATGGGAGGATCGCTTGAGCCCAGGAGGTCGAGGTTGCAGTGAGCCATGATCACACCACTGTACTCCAGTCTAGGCAACAGAGCTGCCCAGAGCTGCTTGTCACCTTAGTTTCCTAATCTGTAAAATGGTAATAATACTCACCTCACAGTTTGTTGGCGGTGGGGTGGGGAGGTTAATGTGATGGCATAAATGAAAAAGCATAATAAATATTGTTCTCTGTAAACCACATTTTTAAACGAGGCTGGGAAAGGAGAAGCCTATTTCTCCCAGGTGGCAAAGGCACTTGAATCTGTGTTTTTTGTTGTGTTTTGTTTTTTGAGACAGGGTCTTGCTCTGTCACCCAGGTTGGAGTGCTGTGGTACGATCTCGGCTTGCTGCAACCTCAACCTTCTGGGTAGCTGGAACCACAGGTGTATGCTACCACACCTGGCTAATTTTTTTTTTTTTTTTTTTAATAGAATAGGGCTTTGCCATGTTGCCAAGGCTGGTCTTGAACTCCTGAGCTCAAAACATCCACCTACCTCCGCCTCCCAAAGTGCTGGGAATACAGTCACGAGCCACCACGCCTGGCCAAATGAGTGCTTTTTATGTGATCCACAGTCATAACTCCTTTGCTTCATACAGAAGGGCTTTGCAGTCATTTAACTGTATTCTTTTTGTAACTATCATTCCCATTTTACAGAGGAGAACATGTACTTTGCCCAAGGCCACACAATGAAGCGTAGAACTGGGGTTATGCTCTTAATTATGCAATGTCAAGTGAGGTCTCCACCTAGGTACCCCAGCAACACACAAAAGTCACTTCTTTTAGGGCACTTAATGTCATGGTCTCAAGTTCTGTTTTTGTTGTTGTTGTTTTGTTTTTTTCTTCTTTTTTTAGAGACAGGGTCTAGCTCTGTCACCCATTCTGGAGTGTAGTGGTGTGATTATAGTTCACTGCAGCCTTGAACTCCTGGGCTCAAATGATCCTCCCACCACGGCCTTCCAAAGCGCTTGGATTACAGGTGTGAGTCACCACACCCAGCTTGTTTACTTTTCACATGTTCCTTCTGCATTATGAGCTCCTTGAGGGCAGGGAGTGACTTTGCACCATTGCAACTCCAGCACACATATCTGAGCCTGACAGATAGTAGGCACTTCGTTGGTGGAGGATATTCTAGGAAAATATATGTTCAAAGGCATGCAGGTGTAAAATAGCATGGTTAACCTCCGAACTATTTAAGTAGGTAACTTCTACAGAAGTATTTGAGTTTGAGAAGAAAAACTAGTTCTCACTTTTTGAGTCACGGACTGTGGACGAAAAGGTGCCGCATTTGGAGAATATGCTCACGGGGAGCAATAGCTTCCTTTGCTTCCCCAAGTATCACTGATGGTGAGGCTCCTGCTGCACAGGAGCCTGGAGAAGTAACAAAGATCACAAAGGGCCTGCCTCGTACTTGAGGCTAAACATTTGGAGTTTACAATGTAGGTAAGGTGAAGTCCGTGAGAGACTGTATTTATTTTTAAACCATCCAGCCCAAAATGTCATGTGAGAGATTTTAAACAGTGAGACTCAAAGGGAAAGTAAGGGGCCCGGAGCATGGCTAACCAATAACAAAACGAATCTCGGCCAAAGGACCTTTTTATCTCAGGGCTCTTTCCACGAAACTTGCATGGCTTCAGTGGAAACCTAACAATTCTGGAGTGGGTAGGCTAAGCGGCCGAGGTTCCAAAACAACGTCTGGCACCTTCTAAAAGTTTAACAATGAACCAGCCTCTAAAATTACGGTTTCATGAAATCAAGGCGCTTTCTTTCGTGAAAGAATTCCGTTGGCAACATCTTAGCAGGGATGCCCCGCTTTCCGGGACCCCTGCCCAGCGTCCCCTTCATTTCAGTCCTTCTCCGCTCACCTCCCATTGTTTCGACCTACTCCCGCTGAGGCAAGCTGGGAGGTGTAGTTGCACGCCCTGCTGCCTGAGTCGGTTAGGTAGCTCTAAAAACTCGTAACTCCACAACAGCTCAATCGATTTTCGAGAGGTGGGGTAAAGCCTGGAAGGCTCAGCCGGCTTATCCGGCGAGCAACCTGGGATTTGCAGTTTCCAGCGCCCGAAGTGTGCCCGCTAGCAGAGAGCTCTTGGACTCTAATCCCGCCCCTTCCCCGAGCCTCGCGCATCCTGATGGCGTCACGTGGCCCCGCGAGGTCTCTGGGATACATGGTAGTCCTGAAGCCGGGTCTCACTCTTGGCCGCTGCAACTTGAGGACTACACTTCCCAGGAGGCAGCGCGGCGGCGCGCCGAGAACCACCCGAGGTCGTGATTGGCTGGTGAGCCGGCCGCACGCGGAGGAGCCTAAGGAGCAGCTCTGTTGCGACAGAGGCCGAGCAGCAAGGCCCAGTGAGTTAGGGGAAGGGGCGCTGTAGGGAGAGGGTGCCTGCAGGTGATGTGGAAGGAGGATTAGAAGAGGAAGGAGGAACGGGGTTTGGATGGAGGTTTCTGCGAGGGGGAAGATAGAGCTCAGGGAGAGAATCTCACGGGCGGGGTGGGGGAGTACCCCAGGGTGACGAGCGTGGAGACTCGGAGGGGACTCACGCGGGCGAGGACGAGTGCGTCCCGGCAAGAGGCTGGGTTCTGCGGCCGGGTGATGTGGAGAGGGACGACCGAGAAGAGGCCCGAGACGGACGGGAGAAGGAAGCCCGGAAAGTGAGGCGGCCAGCTGAGTGCGGAGCGCCAAGTTGTAGGGAAACCAGAGACGGGGACCTCCGCTGAGGGACAGAACCTGGTTCCCAGCCGGAGGCCCTGAAAGAAGGAGCGTTTCCAAAGTGAGGCAGTTCGTGGGGGACTGGTGCCTGTGGAAAAAGATGTTAAGATTAGAAGAGCGGCTGAGAATCGGCTTTGATTTGAGAGACCCTGACCAAGTTGGGAGAGACGAGGCAGGGGCAGGCCAGGGCATCAGAGGCTGGATATTGACAGGAAGATTCCTGAGAGGGATGGAGCAGGGCCCAGGCATTCTTACTAGTAAGTTTAGAGTTTGGGGGTGTCTGTTTGCCTTCCTTCAGGCACCCTGAAAGAACAGTTAACCTACCCCTGTGGGTCATCATCATGCCCTCCGACCTAGCCAAGAAGAAGGCAGCCAAAAAGAAGGAGGCTGCCAAAGCTCGACAGCGGCCCAGAAAAGGACATGAAGAAAATGGAGATGCTGTCACAGAACCACAGGTGGCAGAGGAGAAGAATGAGGCCAATGGCAGAGAGACCACAGGTGAATTGAGGGAGGGGTGAGTTGGGAATGGTTGCTAAGACTTAAGGCATGCCCCAGCCAGAGTCGGAATCTTGATGCTGGGGGCAGTGGAGAATGTATCTGGTGTCATGCAACTTTTCATGATGAATCAAATCAGTAGAGTTGGAATTTGTGCCACCCTATCATTGAGCGAGGAAGCCGAAGACAAGGTTCTCACATACTCAGTGGCAAGCAGAAGTGGGAGTTGCTGAGCTGTCTTGCTGCTCTATCAGACTGTGAGGAGGGGCTAGGTTCCCTGCCCCTTTCTCAGTTTCCATTTCTATGCATGGTGGCCGATGTGCCAGGTTCTGTGCTACATTATACGCTTGTCCTCACAGGGCTAGTGGCTCTCCCTACAAGAGAGTAACTTATGGGTTGTTTCATGGGGTTTTTCCTGGGAGAGAGCTCCCTTTCTGTTATTTATATTTTGGGAAATATTTATTATTTCTCAAGTGTGAGACATGGTGCTATACACTGAGGCACTACAGTCTTCCTTCCAAAAACTTACCATCTAGACGGGGAAACATGGCAATATGCGGTAAAGACTATTCCAGGCCCTTGGCAGTCCAATCCCAGCCCTCTTCCCTGCCCCCTGCAAACTCCCTAAACAGCCTTCTGCTCCATGCAGACTATTTTTTATCCCTTGAATAGTCACCACATCTCTGTTCTTTCACACACTGAATTCTAATACCATCATGTTTTTGCTAGCTACATTTGACATTTCTGTCAAGGCCTAGCTCAGGATAGTGAAGCGTCTCTCAGTCAAACCTGACCTCAATATTTCCATTCTCTATACGCTTTTGCTTTCTTTTAGTGTTACTTACCTTTTTATGTTGTATCTCCTGTTTCTTTGTCTAAATTGTGTCATCTTTGAGTGCAAGGACTAGATCTTGGGTTTTTTTATGAACTTCTTCTCAGATAGACACTAAGTAAATGTTTGAAGAGGAAACGAGAATTAGTTGTGCAAATTGTAACAGGCATTCAGAAAAGGGGGAGTTAGAAAGCGATTAGAAGGAGCAATAAAGTCAGGCTGTGGGGAAGTTTTATTCCTGGCCACAGTAGTGGAGGACAGAAGTTATGAATGATGGGAGTAAGTAAACAGATATGAAGGGACAAAACAAGGGCAAGAGAGGTTATAATTAAAAGGACGGGTGTCAAAACGAGCAGGGTGTCAGGGCAGCTCTGTGTCAGTGTGCACTCTGTGAAGCTTGGGAAACATCTGAGTCTGCTCAGCAGGATGGGAACCCAGTCCTTCAGGATGTTCCTCTTTGTGGAGAGCTGAGTCTGTCTCACAGCCATCTTCCCAAACTGCTTTTCTATCCCCAGAAATAGATTTGCTGACCAAGGAGCTAGAGGACTTTGAGATGAAGAAAGCTGCTGCTCGAGCTGTCACTGGCGTCCTGGCCTCTCACCCCAACAGTACAGATGTTCACATTATCAACCTCTCACTCACCTTCCATGGTCAAGAGCTGCTCAGTGACACCAAACTGGAATTAAACTCAGGCCGTCGTTATGGCCTCATTGGTTTAAATGGAATTGGTGAGGCCCTTGGAAGGGGAAGTGGGAGGTATCTCTCCTTGGCTCATCTGTCACTCACAAGTATTTATTAGCACCAACTGTGTTCAGAGCAAAGCGTTTAGAATGTGGGTGGGAGACCAGATACGTCCAGGGGAAAGGAACTAGCAGTGCAGAGCAGTATGTGGTATGTACAGGTTGAGTATCCCTTATCTGAAATGCTTGGAACCAGAAGTGTTTTGGATCTTGGAATATTTGCATTATACTTACCGGCTGAGCATCCCTAATCCAAAAACCTGAAATCCTCCCATGAGCATTTCCTTTAAGCGTCATGTCAGCTCTGAAAAGGTTTTGGATTTTGGAGCATTTTGGATTTTCGGATTAGGGTGCGTCCACCCTGTACCACATGAGTAGTTACAGACAGCAGGTGCTGGAGAAGTTGGTCAGGGGCGTGTGAAGCTGTGGTAAATGAAAAAAGCTTCAGAGAAGGGGTGCGGCAAGAATTGGAGGAAAGTTAGAAAGGAATCCCAAGAATGGGGGCTGGGAAGGTTTGAACGAATAAAGGGAAGAAAGGTCCTCAAAAAAAAAAAAAAATTGGATGAGGTCCCAGTCTGGCTGGGGTGGAAGAGCTAGTGGTGAAGAGGAATAGGGGAAGCTCAGTGTACCAAGCGTCTGCTTCTCTCCTATCTCAGGAAAGTCCATGCTGCTCTCCGCTATTGGGAAACGTGAAGTGCCCATCCCTGAGCACATTGACATCTACCATCTGACTCGAGAGATGCCCCCTAGTGACAAGACACCCTTGCAGTGTGTGATGGAAGTTGACACAGAGCGGGCCATGCTGGAGAGGGAGGCAGAGCGGCTGGCTCATGAGGATGGTAGGGCTCCAGACCTGGGCATGGGGGTGGGCGTCCTCCCAGAAAGGCCCCCAGGAGCCTCATGGCCATACCCTGTCCACAGCGGAGTGTGAGAAACTCATGGAGCTCTACGAGCGCCTGGAGGAGCTGGATGCTGACAAGGCAGAGATGAGGGCCTCGCGGATCTTACATGGACTGGGTTTCACACCTGCCATGCAGCGCAAGAAGCTAAAAGACTTCAGTGGGGGCTGGAGGATGAGGGTTGCCCTTGCCAGGTGAGTCCCTCCCTCCTTCCTTACCGCCATAACTCCCCCATCTCTCCAGAGCTCAGTGTTCACTCCAGTGGAACTGTTTGGAACAGGAGTCATCGGTAAGTGTCAAAATAGACATGGACATCTGCAGTGTAGAGGGGGTTGTTGTGTATGGGTTAGAGAGCGAGCTTCCTGGCTGAAGTGGTAGAGTGACTCAGTTTTCTTTTGGATTCCCAGCACCCAGCACAGAGTTTAGAGATCCTAAGGGTAGTCCTAGGTAAAACGGTAGGGTAGGTCTGTTTCTGTCCTCCCACCAGGATTCCCTTTCCACCTTTTTTGTGCTGTACTCCTGCTAATTCCAGCTGTAAAGATAAAATGTTAGACGGCGATTATGATAGCTATCATTCTTACTCTGTTGTGGCCTGGACTCTAAGTGAGCTTCTATAGATGAGCATTCCCCCAATAATGCCCCCTGAGTCACTAAACAGGTAATTCCTTGCCCCATCATTCTCTGTGAAGGGAATTTATAAGACTTGATATACTGCTCTAGAAAGTTGCCTGCGTGTGCCTTAGAACATGAGCACAGTGGCTCCACGTGCTAGCAAGGATTAGCTGTCTCTGGTTCACCCAAGGAGCTTTTAAAAACACAGATTTCTGGTTTGGGAACCAGAACTTTAGAGGAACCAGAGCTTTAGAGTCTATCCCTTGCTAGACTCTGGCCACCCCACCAGATAGGTCTATCTTCAGACCTTCAGATAGGTCTAATTTGTTTTAGCAGTTTATTTCCTCTGTATCTTTTTGTCGCCTCTATAGTACCCAACTTCAGTGCACAAGGCTTATCAACTCATAGAGACTTCTACAGCCTTGCCTCAAAGTGTCCTTATATGTTTCTGAGTCCCGTATTCTACTCTTTAGTCTCTCCTCTTTGACTCTTGTTTCTGTCCTACTTCTTTTCCCTCTGAAGTATAGAGCCTAAAATTGATTTCAAGACTCAAGCCAGGAGCCTACTCAGAATTGCATGTAGCAGGCAAGTTGGTCCCTCCTGTGTCACATCCATTATAATTCTGAGGTGCTTCTGTCTCCTTTACTGTCCTTCAGAGCCCTCTTTATTCGGCCTTTCATGCTGCTCCTGGATGAGCCCACCAACCACCTGGACCTAGATGCTTGTGTGTGGTTGGAAGAAGAACTAAAAACGTAAGAGGGTAGAATGGGGGATGTGAGTGGGCCGGTCCCAAAGCGGGGAATCTAGAAAATGGATGCCTAGAAACTACACTGCTGTTAGAGCGGTGAGAAAGGAACTGAAGGAAGGCCGGAGTTCGCTTGCTTGGACAAGCAATGAGCACCTTTAGGGCTGTTTAGGGCTGGCCGTTTTGTTTGATTGTTTTTCTTTAGTTTGAAATTTATGAGCATTAAAAAAAAAAAAAATCCTTGTTGATTTTTTCCATATTTCAAATTCAAGATCTTAAAGACATTTTTTTTTTCTTAATTGTATAAAGCAAAAAAAGGAGGTCTTCCATCTAAGATCATGAAGCAATGACAAAGGAAAATACAGCCAATATGGTCATGGTCCTACGGCTAAAGAACTGAATAAGCTGGAATACTGTACCAATTTTAAAAGAAGGCTTTTAGTGGTACAGTGACTTAGTACCTTCTTTCAAAAAGTAAAGCATTTTGTTTTTTATTGTGTCTTCCCACCCACAGTTTTGGATACATTCGTGGGTGTATTTGTGTACATACACATTTCTGTTTACTAGCACTGTGGCTACTGTCTCCACTCCATTCTGTTGAAAATTAGAACAGAAGATTGAGGAAACTCAGGCTGTCTCGCCACACTGAAAGATGTCCCTTAGAGTTAGATTGTTAAGTGGTGGCTTAGGTGCTTGCTGACAACCAGGAATTGGACAACACATCTAAAAGGTGCTTAGGAATAAGGATGGGGCTGACTCTCAGTTCACCTGTTGTCAGCTAGCTCCCATGGTTGAGCTCTTCACTGATTGGTTCTTTGGCTTTGCAGTTTTAAGCGCATCTTGGTCCTCGTCTCCCATTCCCAGGATTTTCTGAATGGTGTCTGTACCAACATCATTCACATGCACAACAAGAAACTGAAGTATTATACGGTGAGTGGGCCTTGGCTTCTTTCTGGTAATCTCTGTGCTTACCAAATCTCTGAAATTCTCTTTAAAAAAAAAATAAGAATGCCAGTGTGGTGACTCATGCCTATAATCCCAGCACTTTGGGAGGCTGAGGTGGGTGGGTCACTTGAGGTCAGGAGTTCGAGACTAGCCTGGCCAACATGGTGAAACCCTATCTCTACTAAAAATACAAAAAAATTAGTCAGGTATAGTGGTAGGTGCCTGTAGTCCCAGCTACTTGGGAAGCTAAGGCAGGAGAATCACTTGAACCCTGGAGGTGGAGGTTGCAGTGAGCTGAGATCACGCCACTGTACTCCAGCCTGGGTGACAGAGCGAGACTCCGTCTCAAAAAAAGAAAAGGATATGGACAAGGAGTCCTGCCACCTGTTTTATTTTAATCCCAAAGTCATTGTGTCCAGGCCATAGGCCATGGATTGGCAGCCTGTGCACATGGTGTATGTCTGCCTTGTGGCAAAGAAGTTGACTTTTCACGGTGCTCAGGCAGGCCCTGCTGCCATCTGCCTTGCCTTTTTGTTTCTGGAGACAGAATCTCATTCCGTCACCCAGGCTGGCACGATCTCAGCTCACTGCAACCTCTACCTTCTGAATCCAAGCGATTCTTGTACCTCAGCGTTCCGAGTAGCTGGGACTACAGGCATGCGCCCCCACGCCTGGCTAGTTTTTGTATTTTTAGTAGAGACAGGGTTTTGCCATATTGGCCAGGCTGGTCTTAAACTCCTGACCTCAGGTGATCTGCCCACCTCGGCCTCCCAAAGTGCTGGAATAACAGGCATGACCCACTGCACCAGGCCTCTCTCTGCCTTCTTGAATGCCGTCTTAACTCTGCTTCACTGGAGTTAACACATTTACCCCATCTTCCATGACCGCAGGAGGATGGGGATCAGGATCTCAACAGCCCACTGTTGTGCCTTGCTTTTTCATTTTATATTTCAAAAAGCATATAAGAAATTAACAATTGATGTCCTCTTCATTCATAGTCATAGGAGTATTAGTTTTTAACATAGCCTTTCAGACACTTCACGTATACTTGCATGCATTTGTAGAAAAGTTCATATATACATATCTTTTTATACAATTGCAGCATTTTTTTTTTGGTGTTCTTGAGACCGAGTCTTGTTCCGTTGCCAGGCTGGACTGCAGTGGAGCAATCTGGGCTCACTGCAACCTCCGCCTCCCAGGTTCAAGGGATTTTCCTGCCTCGGCCTCCTGAGTAGCTGGGACTACAGGTGCGCGCTGCCATGCCCAGCTAATTTTTGTATTTTTAGTAGAGACGGGGTTTCACCATATTGGCCAGGATGGTCTCGCTCTCTTGACCTCGTGATCCACCTGCCTCAGCCTCCCAAAGTGCTGGGATTACAGGCGTGAGCCACTGCGCCCGGCCTCTTTTTTCCTGAGATGGGGTCTGTCTTTGTCTCCCAGGCTGGAGTCCAGTGGCATGATACTGGCTCACTGCAACCTCTGCCTCTCAGGTTCAAGTGATCCTCCCACCTCAGCCTTGCAAGTAACTGGGACCACAGGCACATGCCACCATACCTGGCTAATTTTTATATTTTTAGTAGAGGCAGGGTTTCGCCATGTTGACCAGGCTGCTCCCAAACTCCTGGCCTCAAGTCCACCCACCTCAGCCTCCCAAAGTGTTGGGATTGCAGGCGTGAGCCACTGCAACTGGCCACAGTTACAATTTTAATAATCATTCTGTAGGTTGCTTTTTAAATTTAGTATATTTTGGACCGCTTTCCATGTGAGTATATATAAATCAACCACTATCTTCAGTGACTGCACAGTATTTCGTTATGTGTTTATCCTGTAACGTGTTAGGCCCTTTCTGATTGATATTTAGCTTGAGTCCAGTTTTTATTTGCAGATAGAAGCCATGGTAGTCCACTCATGCGGGGTTTGTCAGCTTCTAAATCTGACTGGTCTGTTTTCCCCTCTGGAGACAGCTCTTGTAGTCTTTTGTGGGGCTTCAGCCTGTAGGGGCTGGGAGAGGAATGGGAGGTGGTATTGGAAGGCTCTCAGTCTCATGACGTCTCTATGACCATGATTTTCAGAGCTACTCCCATTGCCACAGGTGTCTTTCTGGCTAACCTAAGGATTTGTGCTGGAGCCTGACCCTGGCTGGGCTGAGCAAGGGGCATAGAATTGAAAAGACTCTTATTTGAGGTTAGGATATGCTTCTGTAATGCACTTCCTCTCTTCTTACTGCACAGCCTTAGAGCCAGGGCCGAGTCAGTGCCATCCCTCATCCCCCTAAACTCTGAATGAGAATCCAGGATTGAAACCCAGGTTAAAGCTGCCCGCCTTACTTGGCACATTTCCATGCAGGGTAATTATGATCAGTATGTGAAGACGCGGCTAGAGCTGGAGGAGAACCAGATGAAGAGGTTTCACTGGGAGCAAGATCAGATTGCACACATGAAGGTAGGGAGACTGCAGAGTCAGGCTCATGGCTTCCTGTCCAAAACAAGCAGGGGGCTTGGATGAGGGCATTTGGACAAATTGGGGTGATGGGGGAGGTTGGGAAGAAGTTACGATCACCATTTTTGCCCTAGATTGAAGATGAATTGTTGAGCGCCTGCACGTACTCCAAGCTCCCTTTGGTCTCTTTTAGAACTACATTGCGAGGTTTGGTCATGGCAGTGCCAAGCTGGCCCGGCAGGCCCAGAGCAAGGAGAAGACGCTACAGAAAATGATGGCATCAGGACTGACAGAGAGGGTCGTGAGCGACAAGGTGGGGTGTGATTGGGTGGGGTTGTGTGGCCTAAGGTGAGATGGATAAGAAGGGAGCCAACTTGATACATGCCCTCTTTTCTGCCTAGACACTGTCATTTTATTTCCCACCATGTGGCAAGATCCCTCCACCTGTCATTATGGTGCAAAATGTGAGCTTCAAGTATACAAAAGATGGGGTAAGTTCAGGGCAGGGCATGGGTGGCTGGGGTGTATCTTACAGGGTAAGTGGCAGCTCATGGGAGCCGCTCTTGTCCTGTGCTGACCACACCTGCTAGCCCACGCGCTCTGGGGAATTTTCAGGTGTGGCAGCTGGGATGCCTTCATCCAAGGCTGCTCACAGGCCCTTCTTTGTGTATATGGAAAGAAGACTACTCAGCTGGGTTGGTGGGCGGAGGCAGTGGGGGAGGCGGGGTCTACTATGAGTGCTTGCTCCCACTACTCTTCCTTCCTCCTCTCTTGGTGACTGGGGAGTCAGCGGGCTTGGTCTGCCGGTCGGAGCAAATTTTTACTCTAGCCTTGTGTCCGTATCTCTCTCATCCCTACCTCAGCCTTGCATCTACAATAATCTAGAATTTGGAATTGACCTTGACACACGAGTGGCTCTGGTAGGGCCCAATGGAGCAGGGAAGTCAACTCTTCTGAAGCTGCTAACTGGAGAGGTACAGTGCCAAGGTGGGCGTGGATCCTTCTAAGATTAGGCCTTGCGATGGCTAAGGAAGAGGGAAGTGATGCAGCGGCTACTACTTGGGGAGGGCCTGAGTAGCCTGGTGGTGAGTGAGCCATCTGCAGGGGCAGGGCAGCAGACAGGAGAGGGGGAATGTCTGGTTGGATGGTGCTGAGGCTGGGGGCTGTTTTCCTGGGAGAGGGATGTAGGGAGGAGTCTTTTATAGTGTGTGTGTGTGAATACGTGTATTTGAGCACATTTCTATTTTTTTTTGACACGGAGTCTCACTCTTGCCCAGGCTAGAGTGCAATGGTGCGATCTGAGCTCATTGCAACCCCCATCCCCCGGGTTCAAGCAATTCTCCTGCCTCAGCCTCCCAAGTAGCTGGGATTACAGGCATGCACCACAGCTAATTTTTTTGTGTTTTAGTAGAGATGAGGTTTCACCATGTTCATCAGGCTGGTCTTGAACTCCTGACCTCATGATCTGCCTGCCTTGGCCTCCCAAAGTGCTGGGATTTCAGGCATGAGCCACCATGCCTGGCCCATGTTTCTATTTTCAATCAGAGCATTTAGAATACAAGGACATCTGTGCGTTTTAGAGATGCTGCAGATTCTCAAGTAATGTCATTTCATTAATATTGATGAAAAATAGAAATGATTCCCAGCTGGGACCACTGTCTTTGTGGAGTTTGCACTTTCCCCTTAACGTCTACATGGGTTTTCCCCGGTACTTCAGTTTCTTCCTGCATCCCAAAGCTGCGCCTGTCAGGTTACTTGGCATGTCTCAGTGGTTCCAGTCTGAATGAGTGTGGGTGTGTGTGAGCGCACCTATAATGGAATGGCGTCCTCTTCAGGGCTGGTTCTTGCCTTGTTCCCCGGGTTGTGGGATGGGCTCCGGCTGCCCATGATCCTAAACTTGAATTAGCAGGTTGGAAAATGATAGCATGAATGAGTATAAATTATTGTAAAAGAAAAATTGATAAAGTTTATGATAATCATACAAATGCACTCAGCAAACCAGCCACATTCATGATTATTTTTGAACTGTGTGGTGACAGGAGGTGCTCCTTACGATTTTCCCTTTGCAAACATTTATTCCTTGGTTTAACCCACCACTCTTACAATTGCCATCACTCACTGATTCACCAAAAATTGGGTAAATAACTTACCTCATTTCTATTAATCTTTCTTAAGTGTATGTATAGCTCACATGTATTTTAATGTTGAATATTAGAAGTGACTGGGTCTTTTGGCCAGGCGCCGTGGCTCACACCTATAATCCCAGCGCTTTGGGAGGCCGAGGCCAGATCACTTGAGATCAGGAGTTTGAGACAAGCCTGGCCAACATGGTGAAACCCCGTCTTTACTAAAAATGCAAAAAAATTAGCCAGGCATGGTGGCAGGTGTCTGTAATCCCAGTTACTCTAGAATCTCTTGAGCCTGGGACAGAGAGGTTGCAGTGAGCTGAGATCGCGCCACTGCACTCCAGCCTGGGTGACAGAGTGAGACTCCCTCTTAAAAAAAAGAATCTTTGAATCTTTATTTAGAAGTTTGGGGATCTTTTTTTGTGAGCAAAAATGCTACAGGAACCTAATTTTTGTTTATATCAGTTAGCCTGTGGCAAAATTAGTTTTGTTATATGTGGTTTCACTTAAAATGAAACTATTAAATAGGTTCTGTGTCTAAGAACCTATCGATGACAGTGACAACTTTGAGGACTTAACTGTTTTTAATTTTAGAAAATGTATGTTGCACCTACATCCAAGTCCTTTGTTATACAGCATAGTGCATTCTGCAGTAGACATTTCATAACTACTTAAATTGTATCTTTGCCTCTTGAGAACATCTGCTTCAGTACATCTTCCTAAATATTTTTAGAGTGGCCAGAATAGCAGTGTGTGAGTTGGTGATGTATTCTTTTTAGGAAGTTGAGTCTTGTTCAGTGTGAACATGTGTGTGTTTGCCTGCTCTGCCTGTGTCTTTAACTGGGCTTCCTTTGTTTCGCGTTTAACGTTTCTACTTGTTTCTTCCTAGTTACTGCCCACAGATGGCATGATCCGAAAACACTCTCATGTCAAGATAGGGCGTTACCATCAGGTACAGGCCTGGGGTTGGGATCCGGGGAATTGCCCAGGGTGTAGGAAAGGGCTGTATGTGGCCGAGTTCCAGCCAGCCGCCCCCACCCCCTGGCAGGAATTCCAGCCTAGGTGGCTCCTACCTGCTTCTTGAACCCAGAACAGGTGCCTGAGATAGAAATAGGAAGTTACCTAGTAGGGTTCTTTTTGAAGCGGGATGCCAGTCACACCCGGGTGGCTTCCATTTTTCCTGTAGCATTTACAAGAGCAGCTGGACTTAGATCTCTCGCCTTTGGAGTACATGATGAAGTGCTACCCAGAGATCAAGGAGAAGGAAGAAATGAGGAAGATCATTGGGCGATACGGTCTTACTGGGAAACAACAGGTCAGTAAAGGAGGGTGTGGTGAGGATGCCAGATAACTGGGAGACTGTGACTGGGTGGGCCAAGGGACACTGTCCTGGCAGGCTAGGTTTGGAAGCTGTCCAAACCAGAGTCTCCTCCCTTTGATTCCCCTAAGAACCTACTACCTTTTCTTTACTCTAGGTTGTTATGTAATGGAGCATTTTGAGGGGGCAAGGATAGCGTGCCAGTCTCTGACATGCCCTTGTGCCATAGTGCTTGAGGGCAAAGGAACTTGCAGTCTAGAAAACAAATTTCTGGATTCAGATCTGGAAGGATCCAGTTCATTAAGATTTAATTGTCAAGAGAGCAAGAGGTATGGGCTTAGTAATGGCAAGGGCTTCAGGTTTCCAGACGAGTCTCTTTCAGGCCTCAAGAGACTAGTGGGTCTCTCTGAGCCTCACTTTTTGTAAAATGGCGATGCTAATGGAGGAGTCAAGGAGAAACGAGGGAGAGATGAGCTGTGCTGGTTGGTGGGATAATGCCAAGTTATATGTAGGTCATGGTTCTATTCAGGTGAGCCCAATCCGGAACTTGTCAGATGGGCAGAAGTGCCGAGTGTGTCTGGCCTGGCTGGCCTGGCAGAACCCCCACATGCTCTTCCTGGACGAACCCACCAATCACCTGGATATCGAGACCATCGACGCCCTGGCAGATGCCATCAATGAGTTTGAGGGTGGTATGATGCTGGTCAGCCATGACTTCAGACTCATTCAGCAGGTGAGTCCCTGGCCAGGGGGTGATGCACAGCAGAGAGCTTCTAGAGGGTTGGGTAGGGTAGTCATGGCATGTGGAGGGTGCATCATACCCGCCTACTTAATTAAGAGAACGGGCTCAGAGCGTAGACACAAGTAGCGAGGACCAGTTCTTATGCCTCTTTGGGGCTACTTAGAATGCCTTAACTGAAACACTTCATTTCTTCAGTAGCTATCTGGAGATGTCAACCAACCTAGCATTTTGGGCCCAAATGGGAAAGAGAGTTGGGTAGAAAACCGGGTGCTTTTACTACTGTCCCAAGATTCTTCAGTCCAAAAATAGTGTTCTAAGAAGGATTTTGATTAGACAGAGAACTACCACAGTCCTTGGAGAAAAAGTTGTTGCTCATTCCTCTGAAGCTCTGGAGAAGATGGGAGGTGGAGAAAAGAAGGCTGAGAGTGAAACCTCTGAATAGATCTAGGCCCTGCCAGGGAGCTGACAATAGGAGTGACACAGCAGTTCCTGGCTTGGAAGGCTCCAAACCTGATTATGGTACCCTTGGGTGAGAACATCCCAGATAACTTAGAAGTAGTGAGACAGTGAGTTGGATATGGGTTTGGAGGGTGGAGTTTTCTTCCTAGATGCCCCTCAGGATAGTCTGCTGGGCAGAGGCAGGGACAGTGACTAGCCCAGGATTAAGTCTAGTTTTTGCTCTCTAGGTTGCACAGGAAATTTGGGTCTGTGAGAAGCAGACAATCACCAAGTGGCCTGGAGACATCCTGGCTTACAAGGAGCACCTCAAGTCCAAGCTGGTGGATGAGGAGCCCCAGCTCACCAAGAGGACCCACAACGTGTGAGCCCTCTACCTGGGCTCGGGTCAGGAGCTCCATCTGGGAACTAACAGCTGCTACCCTGACCAGCCGCTCAGGACAGGACCCTGGGGCTACACTCCTGCATTGCTGCAATACTGCTCCCCCAGCCTCTCCCCTGCCCCTCAACCTGCCTTAGCTGCACTCTCTTATCTACAGCTGGACAGTACCTGTCTGTTTCCTGTCCTCCTTCCAGTTACGTCTGTCCATGTCTGGACTCGGCTGGCCGTTCCCTCCAGCCCCTTGCTGGTTACTTACTCTGAGTGTGATGCAGTCAGAGGCACCAGCGGGTTAGCCCAAGGGCCCAAGCCCTGGATTTGGCCCGCGGAGGAGCTTAGGATCCTCGTTTTCTGGGTTTTGGTGATGTTGGAGGAGTACCCCCCAGCCCACCGCCCCGATTCCTTTTTGCTTCTGGTTTGGAGCTCTGGACCAGGACCTTCGTCCTGGTCAGTTTTTAAATAATTATTTAACAGTGTAACTTTTAGACCTGCGTGACATCTACAAAGCGCCCAATAAAGAAAGAGGAAGCCACGGTCCCTACCTTCCTTCTCGGGTCTCTGGGGCCTTCTCCCTGCAGTGCCAACATGCACTGCCCTCGGCAGGAGCTGGATCCAGCGTCAGTGTGTGGATGAGAACTGAAGACCAGTCCGTAGGAGCTGGAAGAACGTTCTCCCTTTACTGCTGATTTGAAATTGTACCTTTTCTCAGGCCTGTGATTCACAGACTTTAACATGAATCAGAATCACCTGGAGCACTCATGCGATCAGATTGCCAGATCTCGCCTCAGGGTTTCTGGTTCAGTAGGTTTTGGGGGAGACCAAGAACGTGAACATTTCTAACAAGTTTCCAGGTGATGCTGTTGTTGCTGGTCCAGGGGCTGTATTTGGAGAACCACTGTCCAGGAGCATGGTTTTCCGACTGTGATCTGAGGTTCTGCCCCAACTGCATAGGAGTTGGGCTGCTTGTTAAAAATGCAGGCCAGGTGCAGTGGCTCACACCTGTAATTCCAGCGCTTTGGGAGGCTGAGGCAGGTGGATCACTTGAGCTCAGGAGTTCAAGACCAGCCTGGGAAACATGACGAAACCCATCTTTACACACCTGGAATCCCACCTGCTCAGGTGGCTGGAGTGGATGGATTGCTTGAGCCCGGGAGGCGGAGGTTGCAGTGAGCTGAGATTGCACCACTGCATTCCAGCCTGGGTGACAGAGCAAAACCCCGTCTCAAAAAAATGCAGACTGGCCAGGCACAGTGGCTCACACCTGTATTCCGACTGCAAGCTTATCACCTTGGGAGGCCAATGTAGGAGGATCAATTGAGCCCAGAAGTTCAAGACCAGCCTGGGCAAAGTAGGGAGACCCCATCTCTACAAATAATAATAAAACGAACCGGGCATGGTACCATGTGCCTGTGTTCCCAGCTGCTCTGGAAAGAGGAGGCTCACTTGAGCCCAGGAGGTTGAGGCTGCAGTGAGCAGAGAACATGCCACTACACTCCAGCCTGAGGACAGACCGAGACACTGTCTCAAAAAATAAAGATTGCTGAGCATCAGACCTATTGATTAATCACGTTTGGTAGAAAGAGAAGTGCAGAGATGGCCCCGAGTTTGCATTTTCACACCAACGTCTGTGAACTTCTCTTCCTATTGGGATACAGGGAAGTTTGTATTTTTACCTGTCCACAGCCATAGTTTTCATCATCACTATTGAATTCACTTCCCCAGGGCTCTGCATACCTTGTCTGGGTCTTTTGAACTTCAGTAGCACCTCACCAGTGGCCATCCTTCCTGGTATGGATTCATCACTCTGCCTCTGAAATCAGCAGCCATCCCTATGGGAAGACACAGCCATGGTTTTTCAGTACTCATTATAATACAGCCAGGACTGGCGGGAGCAACTGTCCCAGATGGTGTTTAAACCCCTTAGGAGCTCATGGTCTTGTTGGAAAGCCAGTAAGACAGAACCATACAGGACACAAATTAGATGCTAAATTGTGATTTAGATAGGAGACAGAGGTATTCAAATAGGAGGGAAATTTCTTGTGAGTAGCTGCCCAGAGAGATGGAATTGGTGTACTCTCACTTGGAAAATGAGTAGGGTCTTCTCAGATGGCCACGAGGTCCAGGAACTGCCCTGGGCAACAGGGACAAGAGCCTCCCGTGAGACACTGCAGCAGAGACAGACGGGAGTCCTCTACCACTGACCCCAGAGAGTACTGGCTTGACTGCTTTATGCCTTAAGTGGGACCTGGAGCAAAATGGCCCAAGTTAGTCTGTCCTGAGTGTCCAGAGCCTTGGTTCAGGGGAGAAGGGCATCTGGAGAGTGGGCTGCTGGGATAATGGGAACAGGCAGGGACAGAGTCCCTGCTCCTTCAGCCAAGGAAGTGCTGGCTATTGCTAAGAATCTAGGTAGTCTCGTGATCTCCAGTCTCCATGCTAGGACACGAGGTCTTCAGAACCTGGAGGAATGGAAATAGTCTAGTCAGCTTACTTGTCGAGAAAAATGTCAACCTTGGTAATTTAAAGAATGCTTTAAAAGTCCACAAAATACATATTTCTAAAATTAGTGGTGCCTTGTTTTGGATTGAGAAATGCCCTGTTAGTTCTCTTAAGCCTTAGCACGTAGGGTGTGACCGGCCATTCAGAGCTGGGTGGAGAGGTAAGTTGATTGAGGGGTTGCTCGCGTTAACACAGCCAGCAGGTGATGCTGGTGTTTGGAACCCTTCCCCCGCCTCTTGATTTGAAACATCCTCTTTCTGCCCAAGCCCCAATATGTTTCATATTGCTCCAGGTTTCTTTAATCATAGCATTCAAGGGCCTGAAATATTTGTTCCCCCATAGGTGCTAGTGAGACAATTGACTTTCCATTTTGCAATGGCCTTTTCTTCCTTTACTGCTAACTCCCAAGACCCCACGTCTGCTTTTCTGGTGAGCACCTATTGCTTTTCTGCTTCTCGCCGCCTCCAGTGGTCTTCCTCCCTGTCAGCCTCTTCACCACCTGGGGGGCTTCTGCTCTCTGCATCTAGTCCAGGCTCAGGCATTGTGCTCATCTTCTGCCTTCAGTCCAAGCCTCGTTATACTCTGCTCACACTGATTCCACTCTACCTTTCACACCATTTCTTTCTCTCTCATTCTTCCCAATTAAAGAATACATCCTACAAAGATCCATCCTACAATGGGCATATGAAGGGTATCCTTCATATACCCATTTGTGCCAATAAGCGGCCTGTAGCTACTCAAGCCCTCCTCACCATGGGTACCACCACTTTTAGCCCCTTCACCCTTCTCTGGTGGTTTGATGTGAACCAGTCTTGTCTCTTCAGCTCCACTGGGGCCCAGTGGGGGAGGGAACCTGCATTCCTTTTGGAGTCCCCAGCACTCTGAGCTGCGCTGGCACCTGTGTGCTCCGTGATTACAGGCTGGTGGGCTGGAGTTGGCCTGAACTTTTAACAAGTGCGTAAATACACTGGGAGATGGTTGGGTGGGGGAGGGGACTTGGTGAAGGGTTTCTTAATTCGGAGGGATTACTTGCCGGAGAGGAAGGAACAATTAGTCTCTTTTCAAGGTTAGCCCAGAGCATGTTCTGGATTGGGATTGAGTCACGCCTCTTAACCTCCCACCCCACCACTCTCCCAGGTGCATGTCCCCAGCCACACCTGGTGGGGCAGCTGACTTGATAAAAAGTAGCTCCGAGGGGGTGGGCGGGGGCTATTCGAGGAGCAGGAGGATGAGCGCTGAGTATGGACAGCGGCAGCAGCCCGGGGGCCGTGGGGGTCGCAGTTCTGGGAACAAAAAGTCCAAAAAGCGCTGTCGGCGCAAGGAATCCTACTCCATGTATATCTACAAGGTGCTGAAGCAGGTGAGTGGAGAGCAAGGATGTGTGTGTGGGATGCCCTCGCACAGCGCCTTGAAAGGGAACTGGCTGGAAGCGGGGACCCTGAGGTTAGTGTTGGCACTGGGGCAAGTGGCTCAGGCAGGCTGGGCCCGTCTTGAGGTAGCGGGACCTGATTTCCGAGGTCTCTACCTCTCAGGATCTTTGGCACCGGTGACAGGGGACAGTGTGCTCCCTGACACCCTCTAGAAGTTTATGGGAATGATGATAATATGATTAGGTGGGACATAATTTTTTTTTTTTTTTTGACACGGAATCTCGCTCTGTCGCCCGGGCTGGAGTGCAGTGGCATGATCTCAGCTCACTGCAACCTCCACCTCCTGGGTTCCCGCCATTCTCCTGCCTCAACCTCCCGAGTAGCTGGGACTACAGGCGCCCGCCACCACGCCCAGCTAATTTTTTGTATTTTCAGTAGAGACGGGGTTTCATCGTGTTAGCCAGGATGGTCTTGACCTCCTGACCTTGTGATCCACCCGCCTCGGCCTCCCAAAGTGTTGGGATTACAGGCGTGAGCCACCGCACCCGGCCCAGGTGGGACATAATTAAAGGACGAGGACCACACTTTCTGTGCCAGGCTGAAGGTGATCGGGTGCCAAACACATTATGATACAAAGTGTGTTGGTGGTGACTGAGGAGAGGAGTGTTCGGTGTGAACTGGAGTCTTGGGGAAGGTCTTCTGGACAAGTGGCACTCAGTTCTTTGAGGGGCTTAGGGTTTGTCCACGTTACAGACAAAAGAGCTTGAGGCCCCTAAAGGCTCCATGGGGTTCCTGCATCATGTGGCCTGACAGCGGCAGTGTCCCAGCTCCCCTGGCTTTGGGCAAGCCTCTAGCATCCTTCCTGTGTGTCCCTCTCCCCAACACACTGGGGCTGCAGGTGCCCTACATTCATGCATGAAAAGCCGCTTGGAACACTGACAATCAGTTTGTCTGGAGGATCCAAAGCCACTGCTCAGCAGGGCCAAGGCCAGGAGGAAGCGGGGGTAGCCATGTGTTGCCTGCCCTAGGTCTCCAACCTGCTTGAAACTCTTACCCCTCTGTTAGGGCAGGCCCCAGAGGTAATGCCTGTCTCCAGTCCAAATCCCATTAGCAGTTTTAATGAATTGACAACCTGGGTGCCTGGCAATGTTCTTGTAGGGTTGGGGGTGGGTGGGTCCAGCACTGATATGGGTTGGCTGAAGAGATGCACCAGATGACAGACTCCGGTGCCCTGAAGAAAGTGGGGTAGGAGTGGGTATCACTGAGCCCTGTGTCTTAGTCTGACTGTGAGGGGCAAAAATTGCAACTGATGGGTGAGACCAGGCCTGGACTCGCAGAGGAGAGTGCTGCTGAGGGATAACCCCTTGACCTCCCGATGTGGGTGAGAGCCCTAAGGAGAACGGGGCGTGCTGACAGCAGAGGGGGTTTGGGCAGAACCAGCCTTGTGCCAGGCGCAGATTTGCTGCTGGCAGTCGAGATCAGAGGTAGCAGGGAGGGTGGGTGGGACAGAGCCTCTTGGTTCTAGTGCTGTCCCCATCTCTGACTCCATGTAGGTTGTGGGACAGTCATTTCTCTCCCACTTCACATCTGACCAGGTCTACCTACTCACATTTCAGGACTGCTGTCAGGTCCCATTGCTTTATTAGAGATCACTTAGTTCAAAAGCTTGTGTGACAGAAGAGGAAACTGAGGCCCAGAGAAAAGGGCCATATTTGAGGTCGTAGCAATTCACAATACAGCCACAGAACAGGACTCCTCCCTCCTGGTTCGGGGCTGCCACTGTCACATGCACATGCCCACTGGTTATGTGCTCCACCAAGTTATGTGCACAAACCTTTTGACCCCACAGTCCCACCTCTGGAAATAACCTTCCCTATGCTCACACCAGATTCAAAGATGGACATTTACCATAGCACCATCTAATGGCAAAAAAACAAAAAACACCCCAAACCCAAACCCAAACCCGGAATGTTCATGAAGAGAGGAATGGTGATAGGAAGTATGACACATCCATACCATGGAACATACGCAAATGTATCAGTGAAACCAGCAAGATGCATGTGTAACTGGTACCATTTGTTAAATGTAGATTCTTGTGCATGATCATACAAGGAACTTAATCATGTTACCTCTTGCAGTTGAAAACTTCTTTTAAAAAACTTGGATATACCATAGTAGTACAAAGAAAACACAAATCCCTATTTCCATGACTGTTGGCCTCTGGGAAGGGGCTGGTGAGGAGCCTCCCTGCTTTCTGCCTCTGGCTTCCTAGAACCCCCAGCTCAAGGGTGAGGCTTGCAGTGTAGGCAGAACCCCCCTCCCCCAGCCCCTTCCATTAACCGAGTGGTGCTGCCCTCTCTCCAGGTGCACCCTGACATCGGCATCTCTGCCAAGGCCATGAGCATCATGAACTCGTTTGTAAACGATGTGTTTGAGCGGCTGGCATGTGAGGCTGCCCGGCTGGCCCAGTACTCGGGCCGGACCACCCTGACATCCCGAGAAGTCCAGACAGCCGTGCGTCTGCTGCTGCCTGGGGAGCTGGCCAAGCACGCTGTGTCCGAGGGCACCAAGGCTGTCACCAAGTACACCAGCTCCAAGTGACCCAGGGTCTGACAAAAATAAAGGCTGAACTGTTTCTGTGCACTGTGGTGATTTGAAAGAAGGGTGTGTGAGGCCAGGGTGTGGTCTGGAGCAAGGGTGTCCTCACTTCGAGGCTACCACAGGTGAAGCAGCACTTCTTCAGATGTCTTAGAAACTGCTTTCTAGGTGTATCCCATGAACAACGTGTGATAGCTTTGTAAACATGTGAATGTTCTATTTGGTAGTGAGCTGAAATAGGACCTGGGACTGTACTAGCATCTGGATTTACTGCCAGCTGATTCCCTCTCTGGGCCTGAAATTCCTCCTGTGTGGTCCTCTTTCAGGCTGTGCCTTCCCCATGTCATTTCCCACCAACTGTCATTGCGTCCTAGATGACAGACACTATTGTTTGAAGGGGCCACATAGATCTATTCAAGATAAAAAACTGAAGGCCCAGACCAGCTTCTAAATAACCTACTGAGATCAGTATGATTTTTCAGTTTCCCCTTTATTTCAGTACAAATCAGGGGGATGTTTTTGAAATTCCTAACTTCCCCAATTTTATTTGGAAAAATTTGAAACCCACAGAAAAACTGCAAGAAGTACCACAGCCACTCCTATGTCCTTACCTAGATTTACTGCTCACCGTTTAACCACTTGCTTTTCCTGTCTCATGCAGCCTCTGCTTATCTTGTGGGCACATGACCCATAAATCCTCTTCCAAGCTTGGACAGGATGAAGCGGTGGGATTTAGACAAACCTCC
Organism: Piliocolobus tephrosceles; assembly: GCF_002776525.5. Taxonomy (NCBI): domain Eukaryota; kingdom Metazoa; phylum Chordata; class Mammalia; order Primates; family Cercopithecidae; genus Piliocolobus; species Piliocolobus tephrosceles. Next base: position 139,614,539 of record NC_045441.1, on the reverse strand, counting down.
AATCCTCCTTTGTTCCCTTTGTAATTGGACAGACCTAGCTTGTGGTCACTTTCATCTCCATGTATTGAAAAGGCATCGCCTTATAGTAATAGCTGACGTTCAGCAGCAGCTACCTAGGTCACATGTATTTTCTCATACCTCAAGCCTCACCTCAAGGCTCTGTGAGCTGAGGACTAATGATCCACATTTACATCCACAGCTAGCAAGGGGCAGGCCCAGGAGATCTGGCCCTGAAGTTTCACTCCTGCCCACTCTGCCCTGCGTTCATACCTTGCCCTGCCAGGCATGACCTGGGCCAGCAGGAGCCAAAGCAGCTGGGAGCTTGTTAGAAAGGCAAGCTTTTGGGTCCCCCCTCAGATCTGGAGCAGAATCTATCTATCTATCTATCTATCTATCTATCTATCTATCTATCTATCTATCTATCTATTTTTGAGACAGTTTCACTCTGTTGCCCAGGCTGGAGTGCAGTGGTGCCATCTTGGTTCACTGCAACCTCTCCCCATCCCAGGTTCAAGCTTTTCTCCTGCCTCAGCCTCCTGAATAGCTGGGATTACAGGCATGTGCCACCACGCCTGGCTAATTTTTATATTTTTAGTAGAGATGGGGTTTCACCATGTTGACTAGGCTGGTCTTGAACTCCCAACCTCAGGAGATCCACCTGCCCTGGCCTCCCAAAGTGCCGGTATTACAGGCATGAGCCACTGTGCCCAGCCTGGAATCTGAATTGTAATGAGACCCTCAGGTAGCTCGTAGGCACCTTCGAGTTAAGAGTCCTCCTATTTGTTCCTCCTTGCTGCTGTCTCCCTTCTATCCCTTTCCCTGGCCCTGTTCCTCATAGATTTACTTATTCATAAGTCTCTACATGACACTGAGCCAAAAAGCTCACCCCAGCTGACCAGCCGTAGGCTGCTAGTGGTATAATATTTTGTGTTTTTGGAAAACTTGTCTCCTGAACTTGTAGCAGTGATGGGAGGCGGTACCCACAGGTGACCAAGTGAGCCCCAAGCATGCAGAACAGCATCCACTATGCTTTCTAGCATGATCCTTCACGTGGGTCTGGCTCATGGGAATGGTGTGAACTCTTGGCAGGCCCCAAGGAGGCAAGCATGGTTATACTCACTTTCACCCACGGGGGCAACTGGGCCTTCAGGGCCTTCTGATTCCAAATCAGTGCCTTTCCCTTCCACCACACGGGCCTCCCCGTGCCATCATCCAGAGAGTGGAGGGCTGTGGGGCTCAGGAGGCGTGGGTCCAGAGGGGGAACAGAGGCTGCTCACAGTGAGAAGCTGCGGTGATGCCTTGTTGGGGGGTAATGTCTTTAGGACGGATGTATTCAGAGTGCCAAAGCTTTTAGGAGACTTCAAATAGAGACTTATTTCACTTGTTCCTTACAAGAAAAATGGCCAAAGTTGGACAATATGTTCTGCCCTAAGCTTCCAAAGCTTGTTCTGTGGGAGCCTGAAGCCACCCACCCACAGTCCCTTCAGTGTACTGCTTCCAGGACGTCCTCCGAGATAATGTGCCCATTCTGTGCCACCAGTCCTAGAACTCTCCTCAGCCCTAGAACACTGGCACAATGGGTCAGAACTCTTAAAACCAGGCTGTTCTGCCCTGTGGCCCTGGGAGTCAGGGAGCCACAGAGGTTCTGTGAATTCCACCACCAGCAAACAAGGGGCAGCGTGGAGGAGTGGGCACAATGTCTGAGGGGTGAGTGAGGGGCTGGAGTGGGGCTCCCAGGGCAGAGAGAGCAAAGGTCAGAGCACCTCCTTGGTCCTGAGAGGCTGGGGCAGAGTGGCAGTTTGGGTGCTGGGCCGCTCCAGCTGCTGCTGCTGCTGCCCTGGCAGCTTTCACGGTGGAAACTTCCCTCCGACAGTTAATTCCAGAAGCAGGGCTCTGCTCTGAGGAAGGGACCCTCCTCCACATTCATCCCTCACCCCCACTTCCCACCCACCAGCCCAGATCACTGCAGCATCCATGGGCTGCCCCACACCTGGCGGGCCCCACTGCCCCTGACTCCGGAAGACCCCTTCCTCACCGGAGCCTCAAGCCTGGGCCGGCTTTCCCCCAACCCCCCAAAAGTCATGCCCATTCTCTCTGCTAATCCTATAGCGGAGCCCAATCCCACACTCTCCCTAAGACCAGGTCAGTGTCCACTCATTGCCCTGCGGGCTCCTTACCTCATTGAAGTCCATTTCGGGAGCCATGAGTGGTATCACACCTTCTGGTACCCCGAGCCCACACTCCTCAAAAGGCCAGGCGGCTCCGTCTCCCCACTCCTCCGCGGCTCAGAGCACGCGGCGCCCGCCACCCTCTCTCCAGAGCTTACCAGCGCCTCTGGGAGTCCTCCCACGTGATCCTGCAGGAGCTGCTGGACCAAGAGCAGCCTCTGCTCGAACCTGTGCCCGACCGGGAGCGGCAGTCCTTCCGGTACAGGCTCGCGTCGCTCTACCTGCACTACCTGGGGCTGCTGCGCCGCTTCGACACCGTCTATGATCAGATGGTGCAGCCGCAGAAGCGGCGGCTGCTGCGACGCCTGCTGGACGGCGTGGCGGGCCGCGTGCTGGAGCTCAAGGACGAGCTGGTGCGCGCCGACCTCTGTGAAAACCCCTGCCTGGACCGCGTGCTGCAGGATGTCAAGCTCACCCCGGTACGTGTGCGCAGCCGCGAAGCCACGCCCCCGTCCAGCTAGCAGCAGGGGAGAGGCGGGGTGGGACCCGCCTTGACCACCTGGGACACAGAGCCATGCCCCGGCCAGCTTGGAGTTGGGTGGGGTAGGGATGGGGCCGACCACCCCCTGCCTACCCGTCACCCCACGGATATCCCTGGTGTTGGGACACCTGCTAGGGAAGGAAGGAAGGCAGAGAAGATCAGAGGATGGAGTTTGGCCTTGTGGGAAGGGCTTCAGGAAGCTTGGCGGTGGGGGTTGTGCATGGAGGTACTTAGGGGTTGGATGGAGTCAGGGTGAGGTCCCCTGCATGACTGGGAAGACCCACAAACCGCAGGGAATTGGTGAGGAGAGTCCTCTAGAGCCTCCTCAAAGTGTGGTCCCTGGACCAGCCGCATTGACATCACAAATGAGAAACTCTGCATCCTTAACCCGCTAAATCTGCATCTGCATTTTATCAAGACCCTCCAGTGATCTGTGTGCACGGGCAAGTTCTAGAAGGCTGTTCTAGGGCACAGAGCTTCTGCAGGGCCTCCAGTCAGGTTCAGCGTTCAGTAACTGCTTCATATCCAAGACTGTCTCAAAGTTTCCCCAACCAGCTGCAGAGTGCACTTGGTAGGGCGGGCGGCCATGGGGAAGATTCCCCAGGCCCTGCCATTCTGATGTAGTAGTCTGGGGAGGACCTAGGAATCTGCATTTAAGAGCTTCCCAGTTGATTCTGATGCACAACCAGGTTTGAGACCACTGCCACCTAGCATGATCCTCCAGAATTCAACTCCAGCCAGAGGATGGGGGCAGAAGAAAAGAGGAATGACTTTTGGGGGCATCTGCCCCATTTAAGTTTCCTACCTCAGGACTCTAAAATGGAGGAAAACAGTGCTGGGGGTGTGTAAGTCCCTGAAAATGGTAATGGATTGGCCAGATGGCTCAGACTTTTGATTCCTGACCCTCCTCCCCCAACATTGCTGCAAAGGCTGATCTGGAGGTTCCAATCCCCAAATACTTCCTGCTGGAGCAGTCTACCGCTGTGCGGGAGCGAGGGCTGATACTGGCCAAGATCCTGTCCAGACTGGAGCCAGAGTCCTCCCGGAAGGTAAACGGGGTGATGCCCTCCTGGAATCTTCCATACCCCTTCTCCTGAAAGCCTCCAGAATGCAGAGAGGCCCTTCCCTGCCCTCTACGAGATGCCCTTTAGGTAATCCCTGGCCTCCTTCGAGGCTATTCTTGTGCTCATGATAACCCTCCAACGCCAAGACAAGACTTGGGCTCCCGGATACTCTGGGAGGACGGTGCCCTGGTGTATCCTTTGATGGCCAGTCTCCCAGCGGCCCACCCTGGATGCAAGCTGTGCTCCTGCTCTTTTGCCCCTGCTCTGGCCAGAGCTTTATAGGAATGCACCGGACTGAGGCCATAATTCTAGTGCAAAAGGCAGAGCGGGCCAGGCAAGGCCGGCTTCGAGCCACCTTCATGCGAGAGATTCGAAGAGATGAGGAGCAAGATCGGAGGATTCGGGAGGACGGATGGCACAAGTTCAGTCAGTGCCAAGCAGCTGTCACCATACAGAAGGTAGCCCTAGGTGCCCAGGAGGAGGGCCAGGGTAGAGTCACCTCATTCAAGAAGCCTGCTGGGCTCAGCAATTGATCACAGGAGTGCAGGCGCTTGGATTCTGTAGCCCCACAACTAGTTATTTATTTATTTATTTACTTATTTATTTTTGAGATGCATTCTCGCTCTATTGCCCAGGCTGGAATGCAGTGGCATGATCTCAGCTCACTGCAACCTCTGTCTCCTGGGTTCAAGCGATTCTTGTGCTTCGGCCTCCTGAGTAGCCAGGGCTACAGTCCTCCGACAATATACCCAGCTAATTTTTGTATTTTTAGTAGAGATGGGTTTCACCATGTTGGCCAGGCCGCTCGCGAACTCCTGACTTCAAGTGATCTACCCACCTCAGCCTCCCAAAGTGCTGGGATTACAGGCATGAGCCACCATGCCCAGTCCCCACGACTAGATTCTAAACTAGTCAGTACTTTAATCAGTCAGCAAGCATGTATCTTACTTGTTTATTATTTAATCTACATCTATATTTTCAAAAGGGTTTGCAGTAGGATACCTTAAAAGTCCCAGGAACGGAAGGATCATTAAAATTAGAGAAGAAAAATCCATAATAGAGTAGCAGAACAGAATAGATGATCACTCCAGAAACTCTTAAGACTGTTGAAAATGAGCCACTAAAATGTATCCTGCTGAGGCTGGAGTATTGCTTGAGCCCTGAGCAATGTAGCAAGACCCCATCTCTTAAAACAAGAAAGGATCCTGAGCCTCCTGGAAACTAAGACAGAGGGAAACTTGATCATGATGAATTAATTTGATAACTGATGTGATCTGAGCATTCCCAAACTCTGCGCCTTCCGGGTCACCTTTTAACATGGAAATAACATAATTTCCATAATTTTATCCCCTGTCCCACCTCACTGCAGAAAGCCCTTCTCTGTCTTCAGGTTCCCCGAGCATTCTTACCATCCTGGTTGTCACACCTCTCCTTTGCTCTGGACAGCCACTCTGCACCTCTCTGGGTCAGCCTCTGCTGTCTGCCTTGGTGTGTGAACATGGCCTCTCCCACCATTCCTTAAAATGCTGCTAACACACGCTGGTGGTAGTGGTTAACAGCTTGACCAGAGACTGGAGGAGCCCCGGGAAAATTCCAGTGCAGGAATAGACCACTTTCTGTTCATGCAGCTGTCGCTGCCCCTAAGGCCACCAGCCCTGCTCTGTCACAGAAACCTCTTGCCACCTTTTCTTTCCAGGAAGAGTTGACCTGGGGCGGGCCTCTTTCTCTCTCAAATCAGTCTCCCCCTCCTTCCTCTCTCTCTCAAATCCCAATACCTCAAAAACCTCTGCCTCCTAGCCCACTAGAGAAAACTTAGAACTTCCCACCGAAAGATGAAAGCAGGTAACCATCTAGCAAACAATAGTGATTCTATGAAGATATATCATCTGCAAATGGGATAGATTCGTGTGTTAGTAATCAGTGCACTGAGCATGTCGGTCTGAGGCAGGATGACTGTATCAATGTCTGACTGAGAAGAAGGTTCTCGACAGCAGGGCTCACTAAGGCAAAGAAGTCAAGAAGGGGGATAGACCCCAAAGATGGAGTCCTACTTCCCCTGTAGACCAAAGCAGGTCATTTTGTGCCTGTTGCCAGACATCAAGAGTACAGAAATATTGCATGCTGGTCTTAGAGTCGTCCAGAGCACTGAGAAAAGGAAAAAACGTATGAAGGACCCAGTCATGGCGGGCCTGGCCTGTGGTGGTCACAGGAGTGGGAGGACGAAGCCCAGATGAGAAGTGCAGGAACCAGCCCCAGCTCCTGGAGGTGCCGGGAGGCAGATGGAAAGCACTGGCTGACCTGGGCCCTGGCTCTGCCCTCCTATGCCCAGTGTCCCCAACCTCTGGTCCCACTAGCACTCAGTGATCCTGGAGTCTGAAAGTGGTTGGGCCTGGGAGAAAGGGCACAGGTCCAGCTCTGCACAGATAGCATCTTGGGCCTGGGAGAGGTCATGTCCAGTCTCTGGCCTCAGTTCCCTTGGGTCAAAAATGTAGGATTAACTGAGGAGCTCCACAGTCCCTGCAGCGCCAATGTCTATGTGCCTGGGTGGAGTCAGATATTTATTCCAGCTGCTCTGGGGATTCTGAGGAGTGGGTGTAGGGAATGTGTAGGGTGCTTGAGCTCTGATCTGTCCCTCAAAAGAGATAGCAGATTAGGGTGGCGAGGGAAAGGAAGAAATCCCTGGGGGGCCCTGGCCAGTTGGCTTGAGTGCCCACCTGAAACCACCCTGTTCTAGGCTGTTCCTGCTCAGTGTGCACCTGAGCAGGCTTCCCCAGGGCTCCTCCCCACCCCACCTGAAATCTCTAGTGTGACCCTCTCGGACCCTCTCTGAGAGACAGGCTGCTGCAGCGTGGAGAGTGCGTGTCCCATGTGTCTCCTACATCCCTCCGCCAGGTATGGAAAGGCTACCTGCAGAGGAAACGCACTCAGCAGGACCGGCGGACAGAAATGGAGTTCATTGGCATGGTGAGCTCAACCTGCCCACCGTGGTGGGGCCTGGAACACAGGGCTGGCCAGGGCAGGGCCCCCACCCAGAGCACAGTCTTCTTCCAGCCCCACTTTGCCCACGGTGCTCTCCACTCAGGCCGGTGGAGAGCCTGGGAGAGAAAGAGGCAGAAGGACAGGAAAGCCCCCAGGCCATATCCCTTCATACCCTTCTTCCTGTAGAGATCTGGCCCCTGGCAGCAGCTCACCTGTGAGGCCAGGAGGGGTATTGTGTAGAGCATCCTGGACCCCACGTTCCCACCCCCCACTGGAAGGAGGGGCTACAGGGGTGGACCCCCAGAGGGAAGAGGCCACAAAGCCAGCAGGGGCACCCACACTGCCCCCTCAAGCCTCTGGTAGCCACAGGGAAACACCAGGGACTGTGTTGGGGTAGGGACACACTCCCCAAACCAGGCCTTTCTAGGTCGTGTGCCTGTGTGCATACATGTGTGCCTGGCCAAAGTGATCAGCCCTGGCTCCTTGAATCTGTCTATCCCCTGTTCTCTGTCCTCTCACCCAGCTGATCTCCACTGACTTAGGAAAGGCAGGCGGAGACTGGAGGGGTGGCGGGAGCATGCTCCCTGAGGGAAGGGCTTTGCCCTGGGCAGATCCTGTGGAGGCCTGGCTGCCAGAAGGAGCTGGGGAGGGGGCTGGGCTGGGGATTGGAGGGACGGGAGGGAAGGGAGCCTTCCCAGGTCTGGTGACATCTCGGCAGGCTGGGAGGCTACCACTGGAGGTTTGGGGCCTTGGGAGGAAGGAGGGGCCAGGGGCTGCTGTGTGGGAGTGGAGGTCAGAGACTTGTTGAGGGGCCAGAGGGCTGGACCCCCAGGAGATGAGAGCAGGCTGAAAGAGGCAGGGGTTGGCTTCAGCAGGGAGGGGTCCGTGCACAGCAGTGGGTGAGGAATGAGCCTGGCCGCCCGGGCCTATCAACAGTGTGAGCTCAGCGTTTTCAGTAATTGTCTCTGCGCAGAGTGATATTTAAAATACATTTGGGAGCCAATGAGGCGGGAAAGTGGCTGCAAAAGCGGCTGCCAACTCGGCCGCGGGGCGGGGGTGCAGGCGGGGGCTGGGGCCGGAGGCTCCAGGGGAGGGTGTGCTGGGGAAATCGGGCAGGGGCCAGCCCGGATGCATCTAGCAAACTCATTATTAGAGTAATTTACACAGACGAATTCGGCTCCAAACACAGTTTCTTCCAATGCAGGCATGCCCGTTGTTCCGTGTGGGTGTGTGTGTGAGGCCTTGCATGAGTGTCGTGTTGGGGAAGGAGCGGGTACAGGCGTGTGTGCCCGAGGCTGGTGGCTGCATCCAGACTGGATGCTGGTTCCTCCCACTCCTGAGCCCCTCAACCTCTCTTCCACTCCCCAGCTCCCCTCACCCAACCAGGTAGAGCACCTGAGCATCATCTCCCAGGCCTGCCTCTGGGAGGATGTCCGGAGGCTCCGCCAGGTAGAGAAGGAGGAGGAATTCCAGGCGGCAATGGTGAAGGCCCATGATTCTCTGGCAGAGACAGAGGGGCCTGACATGAAGGAGAAGATGAAGGAGCAAATCCGACAGTGGTTTATCGAGTGCCAGTCAGTGTCCTCAGCTGACCCTACCCTCGTCCTTCATTCCCTTCACTCAGGGTCCCTCAGGGCTGCTCCTGCTCCATCCCCCACAGGGGTTCTGCCTTCTAGTCCAGATTGGCCCTTTTCTCCTCTACCCCCAGGTCCCCAACACACTGCTGACCCTGTTGGTTTCAACAACCTTGGGCCCCCAGTGTACAGGACCATCTCCACACCTGACTTCCCATTTCCATAAGGGAGAGAAAGTGCCAGAATAGGGTGGGGAAAGCACCCATGGATGCCCCCTGAGTGATCTGTCCTCTTGTTTGTAACAATCCATTCCTCCCCTGTCTCCCTCTGTCTCCCCGGTCCTTTACTTTTCTCTGGCGTTCTCCATCCATCCACCCACCCTTTTATCCACCTCTCCATCTACCTATCCATCCATCCACCCATCTACCCATCTACCCACCTCTCTATCTATCCTTCCACCTGTCGATCTGCCCATCTACCCACCCACCCTTCTACCCACCTCTCCATCTATCCATCTGTCCATCCACCCACCCACCTACCCACCTCTCCATCTCCCCATCCATCCATCCATCCATCCATCCATCCATCCATCCATCCATCCATCCATCCATCCATCTATCCATCCATCCATGCATCCACCCGCCCTTCTACCCACCTCTCTGTCTACCTATCCATCCATCCATTCATCTATTCATCTTTCTGTTCAATCATCTTATGTTCACTTAGCAATCTTACTGGCCGGTTCCCTGATTATCCAGATGCGTCTTCAGGTGGATCCTACTCAATCTTTGCAGACAAAACTCCAGAACAGGTACCCTGTTGGAGGTGAGGCAGACGGTTTTTTTGTGGCAGGTGGAGTCTGAGGCTACAGAGAATAGTGAGTGGGGTGGAGTAGGGGGTCAGCCTCAATGGAGGCAGAGGTGGCTGGGGGAAATGCAAGCAGCTAGAAAGACGGCATGGGGAAGAGGAGCAAGGAGCAGCTGTGGCTGGAGCAGGCATTGTGACTGGGAAAGGAAGGATGTCTGGGTAGACTGCAGTGGCTCCAGATCCCATGGCCAGGAGACAACAGTGGCTCTGACCAGAATGCTCCTTCTTGGGCACCCTTTCTCCCTGGACCCCAGTGGAGTCTCTGCATGCTCAGCTGTCCCGACCCCATCAGTTACTCTAGGCCTAGGGAATCCTTGGTTCACCCCAGTCGCAGGCCCTGGGCCTGAGAGATCTCCAGCCCTCTTCTGTAAAATCCAGGGCTCTCTTTTGTAAAATCCCCTTGATCTTCTCTGAAATGTCTTGTGTCATTGGTCACAGGTGAGAATGGAACTGGAAATGCAGGTCCAAGAGAACAAAAAAAAGGAACGAGAGAAGAGCAAGGAAAAAGGAAAGGATGAAAAAAAGAAGAAGAAGAAAGGAAAGGAAGAAAAGGCCAAGAAGGGGGTAAGATACCTCCCGAATGCATGGTGTGAGGGACAGGGAGGAGCAAGGTGTGGGGGAACTCGTGGTAGGAAGATGGGTTCAGGTAAGGTTAGGGCCAGAGTCTGTGCTAGGTAGAGGTGATGAAGTCAAGGTCAAAGGATGTTTATATTCTAGGAAGTGGACGCAGTGCTGCAAGTGTTGCCATCCAAATGTATCCCTATGATCAGTGCCGGGCATGAGGAATACTTAAGTAAGAGGGGAGACGGCTGGGGAAGAGTGTCTGTGCTTTGTGGGACCTGGGGCCCTGGGTCCTGGAGAAAGTGGGCATCTGCCACATGGACCATGAAGTGGCAGTGTGCGTGTGTAGGCAAAGGGGACAATACCAAATGAGGAGAGGGAGGTATGGTGTGATTCTTTGGGTGGGGGCATTACAGGTTTGGGTCTGAATCCTGTGGCCACAGGCCTTGGGGTCAAGTCTATCTGCCATCTGGGTAGAAACAATGCCAGGCTGGTGGGTGGGGACAGAGTAACCAGCCAGGGCCTGGCTCCTGACCTGTGTGCACACATGTGTCTGTGTATGCACGTATGTGTGCATGTGCTTGTGCACACGTGCATGTGTGTGTGTATACACCCGGGACTCTGACCTTCACACATCCATCCACTCTCTGCGGTCAGATACATGGAAGAACCAGCGTGAGAGCATATACCCCAGTCAGAATTATGACTCCGAGACCCTCCGGGAGGAGAAGAGGAAGGAGGTGGAGCTGGAGATCCGGATACAGGTGTGAGCGCAGGGTCAGGGCTTCCCGGCAGGCCACTACCCTGTACCCTCCCCCACGACCCACACTTCCAGCCAGATTCAGGCTCCTCCCCAGCCATTTCTCTGCATCTCTCTTGTCCTGAACACCCAACCCCAGTCCCCAGCTCATCATCTGTAGACTTTGCTGCCTCCATGCATGGTCCTAGCTCCACCTGCTGCCCACGTCAGTTCCCACCTTCCTCTGCCTCCCCCGGTCTCGCTTTCTCCCAGGGCTGATGGAGCAGGGATGTGGAGGGTATGGATGGGACTCGGAGCCAGGGTGTCCACACCCCACCACCATCCTCAGGAACCCTCTGACAACGTGTCCCACCCATGCCGTGGGCTTCAGGAGTGTTCAATCATGTGGTCTTTCACGAAACCCATGAGGAAAATACCATGGTTTTCCTGATGGTACACATGGGAAACTGAGGCTAAGCAGTTATGCAACCGTTTAGGTCACAGAGACCTCAGTGGGGGGATGTTGGGCTTGAATTCCATCTGGGGGCTTCTCGGCACGTTGAAGGCTGTTAAGAATGGGGATCCTGGGACAACAGGAAGAGGATCAGGACTGGGTGTGAACAGGTGCTGGGAGGGAGGGAGGAATGCAGAGAAATGTGTGGGAAGGGCTGTCCCTGCTGCCTTCATCAGGCTCACTGGGCTCTTCTGTAAGGCTCCTCCTCTCCTTCCCATCCCTGCCTGCCTGCTCCTCTCCCACCTGTCCTCCCAGCCCCAGGCCACCCAGCCACACCTCAGCTGTCTCCCCTAGGTGGATGAGCTGATGCGTCAGGAGCTGAGGAACCTCCGTCTGGTTGTGGACAAGGAGGAAGAAAGACCTTTGAGGGCTCCAAAGGCAAGATGACGGGCTGGGACTGGGCAGGGGAGGGCACACAGTGGAGGCAAGGAACAGGGCACAATGACCTATGTGCTTGTTTCCAACCAGAAAACACCTGGGAAGAAAACTGGGAAAAAGAAGGAAAAAGATCTGACCCCAAACAGGTAGCAGAGCCTGTCATGCCCACTTTGCATGGTGGTGGTGGTGGAGCAAGTCCCAGTCCAGGACAGGTCCTGCCTCTGCTGCTGTGAGACCTTGGGAAAGTCGCTTTCCCTCTCTGACTCCCTGACCTTGTTCACCAAGTACCTGCCCTGCCAAACTCACATGACAACTGTGGGGATCAAGCAAAGGCACAAGAAAGGGCTCTGTACATGAAATGCAGAGCGAGATCTCAATGGAGTTTATAATCAGGTCATTGCTCTCCACTTCCAGATCCTCCCTCCAACCTTTGCCTTAACCACCTCTGTCTCTGCCAAAGCCATTTCCCCCTGGACTTCCCACTCTAGGGCATTAAGGGACTCGTCAGTGGTCCCTTCCTGCTGACTTACCTGGTAGAGAGAGCACATAAGCACCTTGACGTCAGCTGCTTGGCTGTCTCTCCCAGGAGCACTCACGTCTTAAATGTAGTTTCTAAGAAGAGGGCAATGCTTAACTCAAATGACTAGATTTCTAATGGTGGATCTTTGGCCAGGGGGCAGACTGACGAGTGTCACAGAGGCCCCTGTCACCCTCACACCGCTCTTACAGAGCACCCACTGGGGGAGGCTTGCCTCCTAGGACAGTGATTTGGTGCCATACTTGATTCTGCCTGTTTGCAGGCACTGTAGATATTTTTGACCACAGAATGCTGGGCAGGAGAACCACTGATCCCCTGTCTTCATGACAACAGCCCCCCATCTCTGCCTCCATTTCCCTGTGTTCTCACTTGCTAACGTCCCTTGTGGTGGTGGGGGTCTTCCTGTGCCATCCTCTGCCAGGTCTGTGGAGTCTCTGTATGAAGAGCTTGTTATTTCTGGACTTCTAAGGAAGAGTGAGTCAGTAGCATTGAAAGACTACGTAGGTGAGACCCCTCCCAGAATGCCTGCTCCCAGTCTGTGGCCAGGTGCCAAAGCTCCCCTATCCCCCACCCACTGGCCCCGCCTTCCCGGTGGCTGATTGCCTGATTGCCACTCGGAGAGGGTGCCTCTCACTCAGTGGCTGCCTATCACCACAGGTGACTTCCTCTATCTTGGATCTGCTCTGAGTTTGGCAAAGAAGTTGCCCATGCCATCCCTGTTTGACATACGACAGAATGTGGCTTTGTATGCGGTCCTTCGGCTTGGTGAGAGGCCCTGGGGGTGTGAGGAGCCAGCTCTGGGCAGGCAACCCTCGGGGTCAGGGCTGGGGTCAGGGTAGGGTGGCTGAGGTGGGCATGTCCAGCCTGAGCCTCCAAGCCCCAGGTCCTCCTGCCCTGCCCAGGCCCTGCTGGAGGTCACACCCAGATTGGGCCACCCCAGAAATCAGGTGGGCCCCTGACCTGCTGAAGAGGTCACACTGCCAGCACCTTACTCAATCCCAAGGGACAACCCAGCGTCTGTCCCGCTGCCAGAAGACCCCCAGCCCTACACCCCCGGAGCTGAAGAGCTTTCTGAAGTGGTTTATTCTGTGCCTTCCTTTTTTTTTTTTTTGAGATAGAGTCTCACTCTGTTGCCCAGGCTGGAGTGCAGTGGCACAATCTCAGCTCATGGCAACCTCCGCCTCCCGTGTCCCATACCTTTCAGTTCCACCACTCATAATCCAGTAGTGGAAGCAGATGGAATGGAAAACAGAAAGGGCATTAGTCAGGGTAGCAGGCTCCCTCCCAGTCCCATGTACAGCTCCTCATACTGGAGACTCCTAAGCCATTCAAAATCTCCTGCTGCCACTCCCGGCTCCCAGGCCTAGGGGACTAGGCGACCTGGTGGTATTGGGGAAGGTAGTATGCCCCGTGATCTGCACCTCCTCTCCCAGCCCCAGGCCCTTGGCCTGACCTTACACAGAGTCATCTCCAGCCCTGACTCCTGCTGCTGACCTGACACCTGGCTCTGGCCCATTTCCTTGCTCTCAGGCTCCCCGGATATCCATGCCATGGCCCCGCTCATCCGCTCCATCCTCCTGGTAGGCCCCTCTGGCATGGGGAAGAAGATGCTGGTCAGGGCAGTGTGCACAGAAACTGGCGCCAACCTGTTCGACCTGTCACCGGGCAACCTGCTGGGCAAATATCCTGGCAGGAGTGGGGCACAGATGATGGTGCATATAGTCTTTAAGGTCTGGAGCCCCCAGCTTTTGGCATTTATGGTTCTCAGACCTGTGGCAACAAAGGAGGGTGGTCTTTGAGATCAGGTCACCCATCAGCCTACTGGGTATGATTTCAGGTGCTGAACGAGTGAGGTCTCCCCTACCAACCCGGGCTAGGAGCTTGGGTTCCCCCTGCAGCCCCTGTGGTGGGGGAATGAAGGGAAAGGGGAGGACATAGAGCAACTTCTTTTCGTGGTGGGATGAGGCTGAATATGCAGCCCCCGATGGGGGGCAGTGACTCAGTTTACCCTGAGGTGTGAGGTATATGCAGCAGCAGGCTGGGAGGTGGGACTGGCAGGTGTGGGGAGTGGAGACTGGGCTCCAAGGTCAGCCCCTGCTCAAGGCCAGCCTTCATCCTGGCTTCTGACCAGCAGGGACATGACCCTTCTCCAGAAACATCTAATGTCTGATTTCTACTCTCCAACCCATCCAGGTAGCCCGACTCCTACAGCCCTCTGTGATTTGGATTGGAAATGCTGAGAAGAATTTCTATAAGAAGATCCCCAAAGAAGACAGGGAGGTGAGGGAGCGTGGACGTGAAGGTCATGTGGGCAGGTGGCGTGAGCTGGGGCTGGGCTGCAAGGCCTGGGCTTGTTCAAGTCACTCCAAACCCCACCCACTGAGGCCTTGCACATGCCCCTCTACTCCTCACACCTAGTTTCCTTGTCTCAAAGCAGGATGGGCAACCTCCTCATCCTGCTAGGGCTGAGGTGAGGCTGAGGGTGGGGTGGGCTCTGAGAACTTGGGAGCCCCGTACACTGGGCCGCCGTGCCCCAGCCGCACCACTCCTCCCTCTTCCCCTGGAGCAGATGGACCCAAAGCGGATAAAGAAGGACCTCACCAAGGCCTTGCGGCTGCTGACTCCTGGAGACCGTGTGATGCTGATTGGGACAACCTCCCAGCCGCAGCTGGCTGAGATTCGGGGGCTGTGCCAGGTCTACGAGCGGATCCTCTTCATGCCCCGGCCTGACTACGCGTCCCGCTATGGTGAGGCCTGGGGACACGGGGATGGCTGCCCCTACCAAAGCCTGCCCACCTCCTGCCCCATACCCCACTGCTGCTGCGAGCCCTCACCCCCACAGCCAGATCTTCTGGAAGGGCTGCTGGACAAGCAGCCCAGTAGCCTGGGTCCTGGCTTCGGCTCTGTGGACACAAGCAGGTGTTTTATGTCTTCCGAGGCTCTGCTTTGCTCGGGTTGAGTTGGGAGGATGACACTTGCCTAGCTTGAGATCCAGTACCTTCCCTGGGGAAGGGGAGCTGGTGGACGTGGAGCTGCTCCCTGAAGCACAAAGCTCCTTCCAGATCCAGGTGGGGGCTGCTCAGGCCTTGTTGCCCCTCCCTGGTGCCCACTGCCCCTCCAAGCCCCATGTCCTCCGCATGCCTGCAGTGCTCTGGAAGCGTATGATAGAGGCCCGGGGCGTCCAGCCAACCCAGCACTTGGACATCAGTGCCCTAGCCAAGGTCTCCGATGGCTACACACCAGGTCACATTCTCCAAGCCATCCAATCGGTGCTGAGTGAGCGGCGGTTCCTGCAACTGTCCAAGCGGCCCCTGGTGGCCTGTGAGTTCCTGGGACAACTGGCGAAGCTGGATCCAGTATACAGGGAGGAGGAGGAGGCCCTGAAGGTGAGGTGGCAGGGCCAGGGGCTGTGGGTAAGCAGCGCCCTTGGGGAGTCAGCCCCCTGAAGCACACCTCGGACCCCTCCCTCTGCTCCCACAAATTACCAGAAGACAATTGGTGGAAACCTGTGTGGAGCTCAGCTGGGAAGGGAGTAGAAAATCACCAGGAAATGCATCTGGGGCCGTCCCACCGGGTTTCCCTGAGGGTGGGAGCTTGCGAGGACCACCGGGGTATCAGGAGCCCTTTGTGAGTTCTGGTAACAGCTGCCACCCACCTTTCCCACCCCAGACTCAGTGCACCCGCCAAGGATGGCCTTGGGAGCACGGAGAGAGGGCTGCAGGTGTGGAGGGAAGAGGGCTTGCCCCCTAAGAATGGCTGACATCATACCGGAGGGATTTGGTGGGGAGCAAGGGAAACCCCAGCCCTAAAAGGACCCCTGAACCCAGGGGAAGAGGAGAAGAGGCTGCTGAGGAAACAATCTGTAAAAAGGGGAGGGGTGAGGTCAGGATGGGTCCGAGGGCCTTACCACTCCTGTGCCCACCAACCCAGGACTGGTACTTCAAGACCCCACTGGGCAAGAAGAGCATGAAACACAGGATGGAGCAGCTGGAGGCTGAGGAGGCCAAGCTGGCCAAGGAGAAGAAGAAAAGAAAGTGATAGCTAAGGCTTGTGGGCACCTGAGATTAGTGGCGTGGGACAGGGCAGTGGCCCAAGGGTAAAGGGATGGGGCAGAAGCATAAATGCCCAGATGACTTGGGGACAAACTCTTCTTGTCCATCCATGTCTGTGTCTTCCCACCCCTCCCTCTGTGTCCCCACCTGTGCCTGGCCCTGTCTAGCCCCCACGTCTCTCCTGGGCCCTGGCTCTTGCCAGCTCACTGCCGCCTCCCTGCTCTGGCTCCCAGATCCCTGTCCTCAGCCCCCACTTCCAGGTCTTCATCTCCTTGTCATTGTCCTATCCTGGCTCCCTGACTCTCTTCCTCCTTGAGGCATTTAAGGGAGAAAAAATAGGAAGAGGAGAGAGGGAAAGAGGAGAGAGGGGAGAAGGAAAGTCTGCAGTCAGAAAAAGCACAGGTCTGGAAGTTAACTGTCCCTGGTTCTAAACCCATTTGGCACTAACTCCCTGTGTAACCTGGAGAGTGCTTTCCTGTCTCCGGACCTCAGTTTCCTCACTTATAAAGCAAAGAGAGTCTGGACCAGGAATTTCTAAGGTCCCTTTTACCCTAGGGTTTGACTATTCTAGCAAAAGTGGCTGGGAATTCAGGGCAGGGAGGGTGCTTGGGCAGTGGTGGGGGCAGGATGGGAAGCAGGGCTCAGCAAGGCTGTGGGGAGGTGGTGGGGCTTTGTGACCAGGGCAAGGGCTGCTGGTAGACCCAATGCTGCAGTGGACATGGGAGTGCAGCATTGGATCAACCCAATTTCTCTGAGTATTCTTCATCTCTTTCCTAAACACCCTCCCCTGGCACTCTGACTGCCCCAGCTCTGCACTGCATCCTCTGGCCACAGCCTAGGGCTCAATGGGATAGGGCCTCCTGCTCCTAGGGTGGGAGTCCATCTGTGGGTTTCCCCTTGCTGGGGAGGGAACAGCTCAGGGGAGGACAGGGTCAGAGAACTTAGGGAGCAGGGGCAACAATACCACCAAGGGCTGGGGAGTCCCGGAGTGTTCTCTCGGAAGAGGCGGACCCGTGGACCATGTACACAGTGTGTGGATGAAGGCCAAGGTGTGTCCACAGGTAGTAAGAGAAAACAGGAGAGCTGAAACTACAAAACCCCTAGAAGAAAACATAGGGGAAATCTCCATGATGTTGGTCTGGGCAGAGATTTCTTGGATATGAACCCGAAAGCACAGACAATGAAAGCAAAAACAGACAAATGGGATTGTACCAAACTAAAAGGTCCCTGCACAGCAAAGGAAATGACAGAGTGAAGAGACAATCCACAGACTGGGAAAAATATGTGCAAATCAAACATCGGATAAGGGGCGAATATCCAAAATGCACAAGGAACTCAAACTACTAAATAATAACAAAAAAAAACCCTATTAAAAAATGAACAAAGGACTTGAACAGACATTTCTCGAAAGAAGACATACAAATGGCCAACAGATATCTGAAAATACGTTCAACAGCACTAATCATCAGAGAAATGTGAATCAAAAACAATGAGATATTATCTCACACCTGTTAGACGGGCTATTATAGAAAACTGAAAGATAAGTGTTGGCAAGGATATGGAGAAAAGGGGACTCTGCACTGTTGGTGGTGTTGTAAATTAGTACCATTTTGAAAAATAGAATGAAGGTTCCTCAAAAAACTAAAAATAGAATTACCTTATGATTCAGCAATCCCACTACTGGGTATATACCGAAAGGAATTGAAATCAGCATGAAGAAGAGATGTCTGCACCCCCACATCCACTGCAGCACTACTCACAATCACCGAAACGTGGAAACAACTGTTGTCCATCAATGGATGAATGGATTTTCAAATGCAATGTATCTGGAGGACATTGTGCTAAGTGAAATAAGCCAGGTGCAGAAAGACAAATACCGCATGATCTTGCTTATTGGAATCTTAAAAAGTCAAACTCATAGAAGAGTAGAATGCTGATTCCCAGAGGCTGGGGGCTCAGGGGAGGTGGACAGGGAAAGGAGAGACATTGGTCAGTGGGTATGATGTTACAGGTAGATAGGATAAGTTCAGGTGTTCTATTGCATAGCAAGGTGACTGTAGTGAATAATGATGTATATTTCAAAATAGCTAAAAGAGGATTTTAAATGTTCTGACCACAAAGAAATGGTAAATATCATTTGATAGATGTGATAATTACCCTGATATGATTACACATTATATACATGTATCAAAATATTATAGCCCCATAAATATATACAATTATTTGTCAATTAAAAATGAAACTTTTAAAAAAGCAATTGATTAAAAAAAATTTTTAAGCCAGTGTGAGCCAAAGGGGGCAAGACCACTGGGGCTGGAGCACCCTAAGCCCACGGTGGGCAGTGGTGGGTCAGAGCTGAGCCCCAGGGCTTGGTTTCTCATCTTCTTTCTCTTTTTTTTTCCTTTTGATCCACCCGGCCCCCAAACAAAAGTCAGTGCCTGAGTAGACAGAGACATTTCTCCTTTCTCACTCTCTAGCGAACACCCCAGGTAACCACGGCAGGGGAGAGATGCCACCCAAAGTCATCCAGGGAGATGGGGGGTTGGCATCAAGGGCAGGCATGGGGAGTTTGTGTGGCTGCCTGTGGGTTACGCTGTGTTACCAAAGCACATGTCTATCTTTAGGAGTCTCCTGAGGGGTGCCTCCCACAGCGAGGGCAATCCCTGTCACTCCTGTGAACTCGTTCCTTGGTTTGGGAGTGGGAAGGTGCAGGGCTAACAGATGACATTTGGAAGGGCAGGAAATACCTGGCACCCACAGGCCTTCCCAGTGGGATCAGAGCCCAGGCAGCTGGAGGCCGATTTGGTGAAACAGAGGAAAAACAAGAAAGAGCTTGAGGTCCTGGGTTCCCGTCCTGGCTCCACGGCAAGCTCTCTGTGATCCTGGGAAATCCGCTTCCCTCTAATGCCGAGATGACAGACTGGGCAGCATGGTCGGGGTGGTCCTTTCCACCCTGAGGTCATACAGCCCTGGAGTGAAGCTCAGAGTTGGAGGGCTCAGGCCTCGCTTGTTCTCCTGCCCCTCCCTCATTCCCCCACCCTGCCTGACAGCTGGGCCAATCAGGGCTATTTATGGCTTGGCCTAATGTTGTGCTCCCCTGTGCCTCCCATGCTGGGCTCCACCCAGCTCGGGCCCAGCACCCACCTGCCTAGTCCACCAGCAACATCGCTGGGAGTCCTGCTGCTTTGGCCCTCCCAGAATAAGCCATGCCCTGGGGAAAGAGCTCCTATCCCCACTGGGGACACCATCTGGGGTGCCTTACCTCTGCCCCTGCCTGCCGGGTCTGGAGGCCCCACTCCCGCCCAGCCTGGGAGACCCCTCGGCCATCACCACTGCTGTGTCAAGACATGGCCCTGCAGAATGCCCTCTACACCGGGGACCTGGCAAGGTTGCAGGAGCTGTTCCCCCCGCACAGCACAGCCGACCTGCTGCTGGAGAGCCGGGCCGCAGAGCCTCGCTGGAGCAGCCACCAGAGGGGTGAGGGGCATCTGGGGGGTGCTGAGAACCTGGGGGGCTGGGCTGACTGCCTCGGCCATAGAGGACCTAAGGGCTTGAGAGACAGGAGAAGCCCCCAGCTCTTTCTCCCCAACCTCGAAGCTTGCCCAATAGCCTAAACCTTGGCCCAGGAACACAGTCATGCGGAGCCCAGAATAGCTCCTGCTGGATGCGTGGCCAGGTCAGGCTCAGAGTGTGGGACACAGGGGCCTTCTGCCTCCGTCTGTATTTCCCTCCCGCTCTCTCTCTCTCTGCCTTTGGTATATACCTCTCCTCCTCCCCACTCCCCTCTCCCCGCCCACATGCTCATGAGTTGGACTCCAGAAGAGTGCAAGGGGCAGGGAGAGCCCCTCGATGACAGACACCCCCTCTGTGCCAGGCTGGTGGAGAAGCCCAGTAGAGGGTCTGAGGAACACCCCAAGTCTGGCCTGGGACCCATCGTCACCCGCACGGCCTCAGGACCTGCCCTTGCCTTCTGGCAGGCAGTGCTGGCTGGGGACGAGGGCTGCGTCTCCCGCATCCTCGCGGATTCCAGTACCGGCCTGGCTCCTGATTCCGTCTTTGATACCAGCGACCCAGAGCGATGGAGGGATTTCCGCTTCAACATCCGTGCTCTGAGTACGGGCCGGGGCCCTGGGGGGTCTCAGCGGGAGAGAGGGGAGGATTCAGATGGAGCTCCGGGCTCCCTCTTCCTGCCTCTGCCCACCTCACCCCATTGGCTGGAAGGTCTTTGCCTTCCCTGGGATCTGAGACCCACATCTCCCCTCCCTAGGACTGTGGTCTCTGACATACGAAGAGGAGCTGACCACCCCACTGCATGTGGCGGCCAGCCGTGGCCACACCGAAGTCCTGCGGCTGCTGCTGAGGCGGCGAGCAAGGCCAGACAGTGCCCCTGGGGGCCGCACCGCCCTGCACGAGGCCTGTGCTGCAGGCCACGCTGCCTGTGTTCATGTGCTGCTGGTGGCAGGAGCCGACCCCAACATCGCTGACCAGGATGGGAAACGCCCCCTGCATCTCTGCCGGGGGCCTGGCACCCTTGAGTGAGTGACCCCTCACCCCAACCCCCAGTTCCACTCTGAAGGGAAGCAAAGAGGCCTTCTCAGGGAGGATAGGGGAAAATGTCAGGGACATGGGGCAGAGCAGTCCAGGCTTGGGGCATGGGTCAGGGTGCAATTACTTCCCAAGCCATCCACCCATTGACCCCATGAACTTTGGAGTGGCCTGGACTTTCGACAGTTTTCTGGTCTCCCAGGGATGGATGGAGACTGTGGCAGGGGTGCAGTTGCATGGGCTGCATTGGGAAATTGCCTGGCTCCACTATGGGGAGGTGGTGTTGCTTAAAGTTTTTAAAGACACTCTGAGCTTATCCTTTGTTCCAGGCACTGTGCTAAGTACAACAGCAACTAAGTCCCTGAGGCCCTGCCCTCAGGGAGCTTACTGTCCAATGATCCAGACAGGGAGTAGAGGATGGTGGCCCCAGTGAGGACCTGCCTGTGTCCCTCTGGGCAGGGTCTGGTTCTCCATAACAGGTCTAGAATCTCCATATTGGTAGGGCACCCTCAGATCATGGGCTCAATGGACTCTCACTAACTAAACTCCCAAGAAACTGATGAATATACCCAAATGTGCCAATGTATCATTTATTGTAGGGAATAGTCCTTTGCAGTGACATAAATAACTGCACCCCATGTGTAAGCAATGCTAGAGGATGGGATCCCAATTACAATTTTGTGAACTAACTCTGCATCCTGTAGAGGCCCTCTCTGCCAACTGCACACCTGCGGATCTTGTCTCTTGCATGGGAAAGGTGCCAAATTATTGACCCTGAGGTTCTCCTTTCATGGACCCTCTCCTTGTTAGTCTCATCAGCCTCTAGAGGATTCCACAGACTTCCTCATACTATGGTTGAAGATGTGTTCTTTACTAGCGTGGCCCAGTGGAAACCTAATGTGAGCCACATATGCAATTTAGAATGTTCTAGCAACCCCATCAAAAAATGACAAATGGCCAGGCACGGTGGCTCACCCCTGTAATTCCAGCACTTTGGGAGGCTGAGGCAGGTGGCTCACTTGAGGCCAGGAGTCTGAGACCAGCCTGGCCAACATGCCCAAACCCTGTCTCTACTAAAAATACAAAAATTAGCTGGGCGTGGTGGCAGGCGCCTGTAATTCCAGCTACTTGGGAGGCTGAGGCAGGAGAATTGCTTAAACCTGGGAGGTGGAGGTTGCAGTAAGCGGAGATTAGATTGCACCACTGCACTCTAGCCTGGGAGAAAAAGTGAGACTGTCTCATATACACAAAAAAGACAAATATGTAAAATTAATTTTTAATGGTGGTAAAATATACATGAAATTTACCTTTGTAATCATTTTTTATTTATTTATTTTTTTCTGGAGACGCAGTCTTGCTCTGTCGCCCAGGCTGGAGTGCAGTGGCGCAATCTCAGCTCACTGCAAGCTCCACCTCCCACGTTCACGCCATTCTCCTGCCTCAGCCTCCCAAGTAGCTGGGACTACAGGCACCCGCCACCATGCCCAGCTAATGTTTTGTATTTTTAGTAGAGACGGGGTTTCACCATGTTAGCCAGGATGGTCTCGATCTCCTGACCTCGTGATCTGCCCGCCTCGGCCTCCCAAAGTGCTGGGATTACAGGCATAAGCCACCATGCCCAGCCCTTTGTAACCATTTTTAAGTGTACAGTTCGATGGCATTAAGCCACATTCGTGTTGTGGTTCAGTCATTGCCACCATCCATCTCCAAACCTTCTCATCTTCCCAAACTGAAATTCTATCCCCATCAAACACTAACCACCCACCCCATCCTCTCTCCCAAACCCTGGCAATCACTACTCTACTTTCTGCCTCTGAATGTGAACACTCTGGGGACCTCACATAAGTGGAATCATGCAGTATTTGTCCTTTTGTAACTGGCTTATTCCACTTAGCATGATGTCCTCAGACTTCACCCATGTTGTCCCATGTTTCAGAATTTCCTTCCTATCTAAGGCTAAATAACACTCCGTTATATGTGGGGAGCACATTTTGTTTATTCATTAACCCACTGAGGGACACCTGGTTTGCTTCCACATTTTGGCTATTGCGAATAATGTTGCTATGGACATGTGGGTACAAATATCTGTGAAGCAGGTTAAATTTATTATATTTTATTTAACACAACAAATCCAAAGTGTTATCATGTTGACATGTAATCAATATAAAATTGAGGCCGGGCGCAGTGGCCCATGTCTATAATCCCAGCACTTTGGGAAGCTGAGCCGGATGGATCACCTGAGGTCAGAGTTCGAGACCAGCCTGGCCAACATGGTGAAACTGTCTCTACTAAAAATACAAAAATTAGCTGGACATGGTGGCGGGCACCTGTAATCCCAGCTACTCAGGAGGCTGAGGCAGGAGAATCGCTTGAACCCAGGAAGTGGAGGTTTTAGTGAGCCAAGATCGTGCCACTGCACTCCAGCCTGGGCAAAAGAGGGAAACTCCATCTCAAACAAACAAACAAACAAACAAAAATCAGCCAGGCGTGGTGGTGCACACCTGTAATCTCAGCTACTCAGGAGGCTGAGGTAGGAGGATCACTTGAGCCTGTGAGGCGGAGGTTGCAGTGACTGGAGATCATGCCACTGTACTCCAGCCTGGGCAACAGAAAGAGACCTCATCTCAAAAGAAAAAAAGAGAGAGAGAGAGAGAGAGGGTCTTTCTCTCAGTCACCCAGTCTGGATTTGCAGTGGTGTGTTCATAGCTCACTGCAGTCTCAAACTACCGGGCTCAAACAATCCTCTTGCCTCAGCCTACAGAGTAGATGGGACTACTACAGGCCCACGCCACCATTCCCAGCTAATTTTTTGTGGAGATGGGTCTCACTTTGTTGCCCAGGATAGTCTTGAACTCCTGGGCTAAAGTGATTCTCCACTGCCCCTAGCCGGCTCTGAAGAAGAAGGAGGAGGAGGAGGAGGAAGAGGAGGAGAAAAGGCGTGCATATAACACAGCACGTCTCAGTTAGGATTAGCCACATTTCAAGAACTTGATAGCCACCTGTGGCTAGTGGCTACCACTGGATAGTGAAGGATCCCACATTTTTATTTCTGACCATGTTCCCACCAGCCTCCCTGAGATCACACCCAGGGATAATCCTTCCTTCCTTTGTGAGGAAACAAATGTATTTTAAAATTATTATGGAGACGTTTAAACGTATAGAAAGGCAGACAGGATAATGAAGTGAGCCCCCACAATCCATCACCCTCTATACCTCCCACTCCCCCTGCCATTTTGAGCTCTTACAATGGCAGGTGTTCGGGGGTTGTCTCACGTGCTGCTCACAGTCACCTTGGAAGATGAAGCTGTTATAATTATCCGAATTCTACACAGGAGGGAACTGGAGCTCAGAGAGGCCAAGTCCTGTTAGCCTTGAAGTGAGGTACACACATTGCTGTGACTCCCTGTGCTTCTTGCCATCTTGGAGTAAATCCAGTTGGCCAATTTCAGTCTTTTTTATTTTTTATTTTTCCATTTTGAGAAGGAGGTTCACTGTGTCACCCAGGCTGGAGTGTAGTGGCATGATCTCAGCTCACTGCAGTCTCTGCCTCCTGGGTTCAAGCAATTCTCCTGTCTCAGCCTCCCAAGTAGCTGGGATTACAGACATCCACCACCGCACCTGGCTAATTTTTGTATCTTTAGTAGAGACAGAGTTTCACCATGTTGGCCAGGCTGGTCTGAAACTCCTGACCTCAGATGATCCGCCCACCTTGGCCTCCCAAAGTGCTGGGATTATAGGCATGAGCCACCACACCCAGCCAATCAGTCTTGTTCTTTGTCCCACTGCCCCATTTCCATGTGCACCCACTGCCAGCCTCCACGATCCCTTCCTCCTCTAGTCCCAGCATGCAGAGGCCCCCAATGGTCCTGCTGCCCCTGGACCCAAACAGCAGCCCTCCCCCTACCAGCCATATCAACTTGCATGAGATCCTCAGATCTCAGTTTCCTCCTTTGTGGCATAAGTGTCCAAAGAAAGCCTACCAAGGGAATGTAGTGAGGATGAAATTAGCTACTACATGTAAAACCCTTAGCAGGCGCCTGTTCTAACCGCTCATGTGATAACTGCTGGTGACGTTTATTCTCACGGATGATTTAGTGGATTATCCCAACAAAAAGTATTTGGATGTTAAAGAAGGACACTGTTGGCTGGGCACAGTGGCTCATGCCTATAATCCAGCACTTTGGGAGGCCAAGGCAGGTGGATCACTTGAGGTCAGGAGTTCAAGACCAGCCTGGCAAACATGGTGAAACCCTATCTCTACTAAATACACAAAAAACTAGCCGAGCATGGTGGGGGCCGCCTGTAATCCCAGCTACTCTGGAGGCTGAGGCAGGAGAATGGCATGAACCTGGGAGGCAGAGGTTGCAGTGAGCTGAGATCGCGCCACTGCCCTTCTGCCTGGGCAATAGAACAAGACTCAGTCTCCAAAAAAAAAAGAAGAGGACTGTTGATATTGCAGAATGGTGCCGGGATGACCAGTGACGGGCAGGATGGAGGGTGGGTGCGGGGAGACAGAACAAAGAGCTACCCAAGTGTGTTCTTGCTGGGGCTCTGTGCCTGCTTTCCTCCCCACCACCATCTCCCCCCTAATAGGTGTGCGGAGCTGCTCCTGAGGTTTGGAGCAAGAGTGGATGGTCGGTCCGAGGAGGAAGAGGAGACCCCTTTGCATGTGGCTGCCCGGCTTGGCCATGTGGAGCTGGCAGATCTGCTTCTAAGACGGGGGGCATGTCCTGATGCCCGCGATGCTGAAGGCTGGACCCCACTGCTGGCTGCCTGTGACATCCACTGTCAGTCCACCGCTGATGCCAAGGCCACCACAGCCCGCTGCCTGCAGCTGTGCAGCTTGCTGCTTTCAGCTGGAGCAGACGCTGATGCTGCCGACCGGGACAAGCATCGACCCCTGCACCTGGCCTGTCGCCGTGGCCATGCAGCTGTCGTGGAGCTGCTCCTGTCCTGTGGCGTCAGCGCCAACGCCATGGACTATGGGGGACACACGCCCCTGCACTGTGCTCTGCAGGGCCCAGCTGCAGCCCTGGCCCAGAGCCCCGAGCACGTAGTTCGGGCTCTGCTCAACCACGGTGCCGTCCGTGTCTGGCCAGGGGCCCTCCCCAAGGTATGGGGGCTGCAGGCAGCAGGAGGGCCACCATGGTGAGGGGACAGGGAGACCTAGGCCTGTGCTTCGGTTTGCTTTGGAATGTGGCCTGTGCACATAGATTTGTTCCTTCTGTCTGTCTTTCATTCAGCATGTAAGCAAAGCCCAAATAGGGGTCAAGGTGAAGACACAGATCAGCGGGAAATGTGTGTGTGTGCCTGTGTTCACATGGTGTGCGTGTGTATCCATGTGTTCATGCACATATGTGCACGTATATACTGTGCATGTGTGATAAAGGTGGACTGGGGGCAGTGGGGCCAGATGATAAAGGATCCAAAAAGACAGAAGGAGTCAGGGTTGACGTGGGTGGTGGGCATTGTTTAAGGGTCTTCATCAGCACAACGAACTGCTGAAAATAGCATTTGAGGAAGCTCCCACAAGCAGTGGGATCAGTTCAGTGACAGACGCAGGTGAGGCTCCCCAAGGGAAGGGGGTGAGCCTGTTTCAGGAGCCTCAAGGTCCCCTGAATGTCTGAAAATGGACATGGTCCCACTTTCTGAGAATCTAGTAGGACCCACAGCCCCCAGAACAGCTGCCACTGTCCTGGCACCTGTGAACATGCCTTTCACTGTCAATTTCAATTTATATCCTACTTTATCTTAATTTCCCCTAAGTAGGTTCAACTTGAAGACCTGTGCTACTGATTCCCTGAGAGGGGGCCTTGCCCCATGCTGTGTCGTGTCTGGAGGAGCGTAGATAATCTCATGAAGAGCCCTGGGTCTGGGAATGGGGACATCCGTTCTCAGAGGAGATGGGTCAGAACTGAAACCACCCTCTAAGTAGGCAGGTCCCCTCTGGCCCAGCCCAGAGTCTTGTCCCACCCAGCCTTGCCTGTCCGGGGACCACCTGCTATCCCAGCCTCTCCCCTTTGCTCACAAACCTAGAAGCATCTGTCTGGATTCCTAAGCAAGACCAAATAATTAAACAGCCCAAGAGTTCGGCAGATTGGTCTCCCCTTTGGGAAAATACAAGAAAATCAACAATTAACACTAATTAATCTCCTATTAACACTAGATAATTAGGAGACAAGTAATTCCCTGTAATCTGACGGCAGCTCTGACAGCTAATGATTTCTCCAGCAGGCAGGGGCGGGAGGAGGGCCCGGCACAGCAAAAGGGTTTCCTGGGACCCCACAGCCCTGCTCCACCCCTCAGCCTGTCTCTGGGACCAAAGGGGCTGGCAGAGCAAAGTACCCCATTTGTCCCTTTCCATGATCTGCAGCCCTGCCAGCTGAGGGCTTTCTGTCCTCCCTGCACAGAAGCCTCCACCACCCATCTATGATGAAACGCCAGCCCCAGCCGGTTCTCTAGGAGCCACCACTTTGGACTTGGTGCTCAGGGGACCTGGATCCAGGATGCGACTTTGATGCTTGTTCGTGTGGCTGTAGGCAAGTCACTGCATGTGATACAGCCTCTCCCTAACAGGATGGAAAACTGTAGGAGAGCACTGGGGAAGAGTCGGAGCAAGCACAGCCTTGACTACACAGCAGGCACTGTTCTAAGCTGTATTTCCTGTTACAGGAGTTTCTCAGTCCTCCCAGCAACCTCTGAGGTCAGTGGTGACTAGGAGTGTAGGCTCTGGAGCCAGACACACTACCTGTGTGGCCTTCGGCAAGTTGCTGAATCTCCCTAGGCCTCAGTTTTGTCATCTGTAACATAGGGATATGACACTATGCCTTCTTCATAGGGTTAGTGTGAGAAGGGTTAATACACATCAAGCCTAGTGCTTAACACTTGTTAGCTAGTGTTGTTCTCGTTATGTAATGTATGAGAAAGCACTTGGAAAGCTTCTTGGCATCATCCCAATGAGGGTATCATTGGACACGGGAGTGCAAAGCAGGTTGGTGTAGCCGCACAGGCTTCCTGGAGGAGGCGGGACTGGGATGGGCAGTTTTGAAGGGAAGGAGGAGGAAGAGACAGGTATTTCAGGCACAGAGAGCTGATTGAGCCCAGTGCAAAGGTGGGGATCAACATGGGCCAGGAAGGACAGAGATGGGCCTGAGGGGGAAGTGGAGAGGAGAGTTGGAGAGAACCAGCCTGCTCTTCCCTAGCTCGGAGGAGTGAGGAAAAGAGGCCTCCCGGGACAGACTGGTGAGCACCGCTCAGATGCAGGGCTAGAAGCAGAGGGCCCAGGTGTGTAACATGCTTTCTCCAGGGACCCCTGGAAGACCAGGTCTCCTGCTCCCGCTGCTCATCGCTACTGCCATCTGACAGACAGAACGGTCTCCTCTCCTTGCAGACAGAGGCTGTTAAACCCCCACTGTTAGATGCAATTGTGTGTTTGGCCACGTGTAGGTTGTGTGTGAGATACTGCCCGAAAGAGAGTACTTACATGTTTGCAGATCTTAAAAGGCTCTGTGGCCATCACCTGTAGAGATGTAGTGAGAGTGGAGTGCAGTGGAGGAGGCACGAATCTGCTTTAGGTACCAAGTTCAGGCACAAGCAGGAGTCATGGTGCCCGTGTCAGGCCACTTTTCTGACCACGTGGACGGTCTGTCCACAGGCTGCTCCACTGCATGGCTTGCCCACTTGCTGCATTGGACCACCACCTCAGAGACCTTTCTTGACCACTCCATCTAGGACAGTGCCCTCCCAACCATACTCAGTCCCCTGCTCCTTTTTTTTTTTTTTTTTTTTTTTTTTTGAGACAAGGTCTCACTCTGTCGCCCACACGTGCAGTGGCACGATTCTGGCTCACTGCAACCTCTGCCTCCCAGGCTCAAGAGATTCTCCTGCCTTAGCCTCCCGAATAGCTGGGATTACAGGTGCCCGCCACTACTGCCTGGCTAATTTTTGTATTTTTGGTAGAGATGGGGTTTCACCATGTTGGCCAGGCTGGTCTCAAATTGCTGACCTCAAGTGATCCATCCACCTTGGCCTCCCAAAGTGCTGGGATTACAGGCATGAGCCACTGTGCCCGGCCCCTTCTTATTTTTCATTGCAGCAGCAGATCTGTGAGTGATGACTTCTGTGTTTATTATGCTTTCTTTCTGAAATAGAAGCTCTTGGATGACGAGGACTTTATTTTCCCCACTGCTGAATTTGAAGTGCTTGGCACATAGTAGGCCCTCAATAAATATTTGCCAAATGAACCAATGAAAGCATAAATCTGGCTCCAACTAGATTCCACTCCTGCTCCTATCAAATCCTCTCCTGCTCTTGCAGGCAGTCCATCGGCCTCTGGTTGCCTTGTCCCTTCTCCCTGAATACCCTCCTGGCTCTGGGGTTCCCTTGCCTCCAGAGCCCAGTCCTCCCTCTGTGAGTCCCCCACCCAGCCCCACCCCACTCCCTGGCCCGCTCTTGCAGGTGTCTCTACCCACACTTGGCATTGTATGGATTCTGTGATCTTTTTATCTGCTCAGGAGCTCCACCCACAGGTCAGGGACTCCTTCCAGCCAGCAGAAAACCCAGCCCAGAACCTTGTAGAGGTAGAGAGGAGAGCAGGATGATGGTATGGTTAAGGGCAAGTGGGCCACACTTCCAGGCCTGGACTGTGGGAACCACAACTTGGGCAAGTTAATTAACTTCTCTGTCCCTCAGTTTCCCTTGGCTGTAGTGAAGGAAATGGGATAATAACATAGGGATATTAACAGTCCATCCCTTGCAGGGACAACAGTGAAGAGTTCATACATGTAAAGCGCTAGAAAAATCATCTGGCCTGAGTTATGCACAATAGAAAGGTTAGCTGCTGTATTGGCTTCCTGGATCAAACAAAGTACCACAAACTGGATAGCTTAAAGCAACAGAAATGGAGTTCCCTTACAGCGGTGGAGGCTGGAAGTTTGAAATGCAGGTGTAGGCAGGGCTGGCTCCTTCTGAAGCCTCTGAGGGAGAATCTGTTCCATGGCGCACTTGTAGCTTCCAGTGGTTTCCCACAATCCTTGGTGTCCTTTGACTTGTACACGTGTCACTCCACTGTCTGCTTTTGTTGTCACATGTCTGTGTCCATGTCTGTGCCTCTGTTTTCTCTTCTTATAAGAACACCAGTCATATTGAATAGGGCCCACTGTAATGACCTCATTTTAACCTGATTACGTTTGCAAAGACCCTATTTCCAATTAAGATCCCATTCATAGGTACAGGGGGTTAGGTCTTCAATATATCTTTTGGGGAACAAAGTTCAACCCACAACAACGATTCTGGAGCTGTCTGGTCACTCTGTGTGGACTGACTGGCGACCCAACACGTCTTTGCCTCCCGCAGGTGCTGGAGCGCTGGAGCACGTGCCCTCAGACCATCGAGGTCCTGATGAACACCTACAGTGTTGTGCAGCTTCCGGAGGAGGCTGTGGGCCTGGTGCCTCCTGAAACTCTGCAGGTCAGATTCCAAAGCCCTGAACATAGAGCCTCTCATCCTGGCCCCAAGACTCCCACCCGCTAAACTGCAGCCCCCCATAGAAAGCATCCAAAGATGCACTCATGTCCCAGAAGAGAGAACTTGCAGAGTGAACACTCAAACATTCATTGTTTCTAAGAGGTTCCTTCCGGTAGATGCCCCACCCCTCCCTCACCTGCCTACCCTGTGAGGAGGAGCCGGCGCCACCTGTCTGAGGCTGCCCCTCACTGAGCCCCTTGTTCTGCCCCCAGAAACATCAGCGTTTCTACTCCTCCCTCTTCGCCTTGGTGAGGCAGCCCAGGTCGCTGCAGCATCTGAGCCGCTGTGCGCTCCGCTCCCACCTGGAGGGCAGCCTGCCCCACGCACTGCCCCGCCTCCCCCTGCCACCGCGCCTGCTCCGCTACCTGCAGCTGGATTTTGAGGGCGTGCTCTACTAGGTGAGCCCTGGGATCTGTGAGCAGTAACAGCTGCTTGGGGTCCAGGGATGGGTGGAAGGCAAGAGAAGCATTGGGGAAGGCCTTGGCCGGAACCGGCCTGTCCCCGAACCACCAGAAGCCTCTGAATCCAAACCTCTCCTTCCAGATGTCCACGGCCTTTTGAGAGGGCCTGAAAGCAGATGCCCCAGCCTACAGAGGGCGCACCTCTGCACTAACTCAGGCCAGGTAGCCTAGCAGCAGGAGGCCCAGCTACGCAGGCAGGTGTGGATGCTGCAATTCTCAATGCAGAGAAGTGGACTGACAGCGGCCGCCAGATGATGTCTGATGAAGACACACTCCTGTCGGGGCTCTCCTGGGGCCCCCTTCTAGCCTGTGCAAACCCTGTATGTGCATTAAAAATCTTCAGGTCTGTTTTGGTACTGTCTCCAGCAGACCTTCCTCTGAACCTGCTCCCTTGCCGGGGAGTCAGGATGGGCGGACTGATAGGGGCTCCCTGCCTGCCCCACGGTGCCAGCTGCATCACCTTCCCCTTTGGCATCAGCCAGCTGCTAAGAGGTCCCAGGCTTGTCAGCTCCATGAAATGACAGAATGACCACCAGGTGACAACGCGTTAGAAAAGGCCTAAAGGAGGTGGAGGGTGCACAGGGAGGCAGCGCAGAGAGTTGGGCAGAAAGACACAGGAACCCTTGGGGTAGGAAGGTGAGGCAGGAGAGCCACCCGGAAGGAGGGGCATGTGGGGTGGCCCATCGCGGAGGGTAGCCATGGCTCAGGTGAGAGCCAAAGGCCCAGGTTTAGAAAAACAGAACCAGTTCTGCCTATTGCCTGACACGGTAGGTCAGGGAGGACCAGAAGCACGCCTGGTTCCTGCCTCTTTTATGTGCTCTTTCCTTAAATTTAGTTCTGGCCGCAAGAGCGCTGAGTTGAAAGTTCCATGACCCAGGTTCTGGTCTTAACTCTGCCATTAACTTGCGGAACCTTAAGTCTCTTACCTCTCCGGGCTCACGTTTCTGCGTCTGTAAAAAGAGAGGGAGGAGAGTCCCTGAGAGTCACTGTAGTATCAGGATTTTCAGAACCTGCCAGAGGCCCCCGCAGCCTGCAACCACAGGCGGAGGGCAGGTGCTCGGGACAGGGCAGCCAGTCAAGTGCACCGTGATCTCTGACGTCAAGGGTCGCTGGACAGAGTTCCCTCGGGCGGCAAAGTGCGCACGCGCTAGAGCTCGCGACTTCCCCGCCAACTGGCACGAGCTAGGCGACGAAGGGCGGGGCCGGGAGGGCGCGAAGAGACAGGGGGTGGGCCTGGAGGGCGCGAGGCGGCCGGGGGCGGGGCCTGGAGGGCGCGAGGCTTTAGGCCACGCTGACCAGGGCCGGAAGTCCGGTTAGGCGTTGGGAAGCGGCTGAGGAGAAGCGCAGAGGAAGTGAGAGGGCCCGGATTCTCACCCTGGCCTCACGGACCTTGGGCTGAGCGGTCTGTCTGGCTTCAGGTGCTGGCGCGCGGCTCGGGGACGCGGGTGCGGTGGGCAAGCGGTGGAGGCTCCGCGCTGTGGAAACCCCAGGCGGATCCCGACCGCACAGACCCCACCTCGCGGGCAGGAAGCAGCTGCCCCAAGGCGTGCGCGGGAACCTGGTGCGCGAGGCCCACTGCTGTTGAGGGCCTGCGGGGCGCCTGTGGAGACCTCGGCTCGGGTCTGGGTCCCGGGGGACGACCTAGTGCTCTCTGGTTTGTTCTGTAGCCGTTCCAGGGCCTGCTGCGTTCAGGCACCGCTGCACCGGGGGCAAGGCCTGCCCTCCAGGCCCCACCAGGGTCCGCGTGCACAGGGTGGCCGGAGCGCGGCGTACAGGAGGAAGCGGCAGGTGCTGCCGAGCCCGGGACTGGGGGTTGGCGGTGCGAACTATTTCAGATCGGGTGACAGGGAGGGAAACTTGCTCTCTGAGGAGGTGACATTTAGAGACCTGAGTAGAGCAGATCAGCAGGAGTGGCAGGACGGACCGCCCTGGCTGCGGACGTGGGTCGGGGGGCACCTGCGGCGGTCCAGGCCAGAGGCAGTTGCAGCGGGCGAGATTCGGAATCCCTGGGGAGAACTGGGGGGCCGCTGCTGGGGGGATGTGGAGGGGCTGCAGAAAAGCGCTGCCTGGGAGGACTCGCAGGTTTTTGGCTTGGACTCCTGGTCGGAAGGTGGCGCCAGATGCTAAGGTGGGGAAGACGAGAAAGGAACGGGAAGCAGAAGGCCGTTGTTGGGGAGACGGCACTGGAGCCGCCTAGGAACCATCTCAGAGGCTGTGGCCTGGGCACGGGGATCTGGGCCCAAGTGGAGCGCAGGTCATGCAAGTGCGGGCTCGCTGGCGCAGGAAAGAGTTTGGAGCTCTGCTCCCAGGGAATCCCGACTCCCGGGATGACTTGCCCGAGAGAGTCCTGCTGGTAGATTTTGATGGAAATTCTATTCGATCGCATCCACTTGGTTCACTGTGTGCTTCCGGGTCCCCAGGTTTTAGGTGCTTCATGCCATGCTGGGAACGAGACACGCTCCTGCCCTCAGTGAATCTTCAGTCTAGTGTGAGAAACAAGCATGTGAACAACCAGTTAGAATACAAAGGGCAATAGGATGAATGTAAGATAAATGTGGGAGCAGGAGCTGGAGGCGTGAAGAGGAGGGCGAGGAATGGGGTTGAGATCTGGGAGGGCGTCCCAGAAGAAGGACCCTCCTCTAAAGTGATAGGAAGACGGGGGAGGATTTCTGGCCACATCTGGAGAGCCTGCGATCATGGGACGCCTTTTTAAGGACGGAGAAGGGAAGAAAGGCGATGTGGAGTGGTGGCTGTGAAGGGGCTGTGCACAACTTCACATACTGTCCCTTAGCGGGACAATGTCAGGAGGGTCCTCACTGGGGTTAGACATTCAGATTCTTGCGAGCCAGGGCGCTTCCTCCCCAGCCTCCTGGCTGTTGGTCCCGCGGGCCCAGAACCTCTCCCTGGTAATTGCTTTTCGTAATGTGTTTGCTCCAAACCAATTTCACGCCTCCGTGAGGACTCCGCCCTGCACTAGAGGCGCGGACATCCCCACCACCAACCTACCCACGAGTGAACGCGCGAGCTCACGCATACGGTACACATTTAACACAACAGACATACAGGGTTCGGGTACCAGGGGACGCTAAACATACTTAACCCTACACTCACGCACACTAGACGTTAAGACACTCATGTACGACACCCCTCCCCAAACAGTGCGTTCACAGTTAAGCACCTAGAGGCGTCCCGCGCGCTGGCCCTTGGAGCCTCAGTTAGTGGTTTCTTTGCCCTCGGCGCGTCTCCTGGACTATCGCCAGGGGGCGCTGCAGCACCCCGCACCTCCTTCGCTGTGCCCGCAGTTGTGCGCTGTTGCCACCAGAGGGTACCCGCGGCCAGACCCGACGCTGCCCACCATGAGAGGACTTTCTCTGGCCAATGAGTGGATTGGAGGTATAGATTTGTGGTCTTTGACTTGAATACTTTGTTTTTTCTCAGCATCCTTGGTGCTAGTTGGCAACACAGGTCAGGCCAGATGATGAGGCCGTGGTGGACACAGAGGGTAGATTAAAGATAAAATTCCCCTATAGGAGCATTTCCCAAATGTCAGAGAATATGGACAAAGCAGCACTTTTAGAATTCTGTTTTGGACAGTGAGACCAGGTACTTTCCCATAATGCGTCTGCTCAGGAATTCAGTGGGAAAACCATAGTTTTTTGCTGGTAAAGAAAGGAGCTAGCCCTGTTCAGATTTGACAGAGGCAAAGTCTGTACTTGGTACTGATGAGAGAGTAAGAAGTAGTTTTGGAGTGCTCTGGATTTCAGGGAAAATTAGTCCCTTCCTTTCTTGACCACTCTACTCTTTGTCTATTTAGTGCAGGAAGAACTCGTTTTGGAAGGTGTTTTTTCATATTCAGTTGACTCTTGCCCTTGCTTTTTGACTAGACAAAGTTTTTGTTGTTGTTGTTGTTTTTGTTTTGTTGGGTTTTTTTTTTGAGACGGAGTCTCACTCTGTCGCCCAGGCTGGAGTGCAGTGGCATGATCTCTGCTCACTGCAAGCTCCACCCTCTGGGTTCACGCCATTCTCCTGCCTCAGCCTCCCCAGTAGCTGGCACTACAGTTGCCCACCACCACGCCTGGCTAATTTTTTGTATATTTAGTAGAGATGGGGTTTCACCGTGTTAGTCAGGATGGTCTGGATCACCTGACCTTGTGATCCACCCACCTCGGCCTCCCAAAGTGCTGGGATTACAGGCGTGAGACACCGCGCTGGTCCTTGTTGTTCTTATTTGTAAGATAGGGTCCTGGTCTGTCACCCAGGCTAGAGTGCAGTGGCACAATCTCTGCACACTGAAGCCTCAACCTCCCCAGCTTAAGTGATCCTCCCATCTCAGCCTCCTGAGTAGTTAGGACTACAGGCATGTGCCACCATGCCTGGCCAATTTTTAAAATTTTTTTATAGAGACGGGGGTCTCACTGTGTTGTCCAGGCTGGCCTTGAACTCCTGGTCTCAAGTGGTTCTCCCACCTGGGCCTCCCAAAGTGTCGGGATTACAGACATAAACCACTGTACCCAGCCAGAGTAGATATTAATCACTATCCCTCACAGATGGAGATGTCAAAGAGGGGTCAAGGTCACAGGGCCCAGTGAGGGGTCAGAAAAGGAATTTGACTCCAGGTCTTTTTACTTTAGCCAATGCTTCTTTCCATTCACCATGTGGCCTCAGTTCTATGTTCTATGAAAGGGCAGGGAAAGGAAATGGGTTGCTGCAGTTGCCACTATGTATGCCAATGTTACTGAATGTCAAGGACTTCACAGAAGTCACACTTCGTATCTCTAGCATGCCAAGGGAACACATAGAGGATATAAATGGGTTATGAAATACAGTATCTAAGAAACACAAACCACACCAGGTCAGTAGAAGTACTTGAGGTCTCACTTGCCTCTGTTCAGAATTGGTGGCCCACTGGGATTTGTTGGCACTAAGTTTTAAGTATGTACTTCCTGGTCAGGCCCAGTGGCTCATGCCTATAATCCCAGCACTTTGGGAGGCCGAGGCAGGTGGATCACGAGGTCAGGAGTTCCAGACCAGCCTGGCCAACATGGTGAAACTCTGTCTCTACTAAAAATACAAAACTTAGCTGGGCATGGTGGCGGGCACCTGTAATCAGAGCTACTTGGGAGGCTGAGGCAAGAGAATCGCTTGAATCCGGAAGGTGGAGGTTGCAGTGAGCCAAGATCATGCCATTGCACTCCAGCCTGGGCAACAGAGCAAGATTCCACCTCAAAAAAAAAAAAAAGTATGAACTTCCTGTGCCAGCTTGAGTAGATAATCCACTTTACTGAGTATAGTTCTAAGCAATAAGCTGTTGGCGTGAACCAGGTGACATATATCTTGAAGATCATAGGGTTATTTTATTTATTTATTTTTTTGAGATGGAATTTCCCTCTTGTTGCCCAGGCTGGAGTGCAGTGGCACGATCTCGGCTCACTGCAACCTCCACCTCCCAGGTTCAAGTGATTCTCCTGCCTCAGCCTCCCAAGTAGCTGGGATTACAGGCATGCGCCACTATGCCCAGCTGATTTTGTATTTTTAGTAGAGATGGGGTTTCATTATGTTGGTCAGGCTAATCTCGAACTCCTGACCTCAGGTGATCCACCCACCTCGGCCTCCCAAAGTGCTGGAGTTACAGGCATGAACCACCGTGCCCAGCCCAGAGGGTCTTTAAAACATTTTTTAGAGGTCTCCCTCTGTCACCCAATCTGGAGTACAGTGGTGCGATTATGACTCACTCTAACCTCCAACTCTTGGGCTCAAGCAATCCTCCTGCCTCTGCCTCCCAAGTAGCTGGAGCTACAAGTGTGTGCCACCATGCTTGGCTAATACAATCAGAGGGTCTTTTAACCTTGAGTCCTTGACATACCAGAATGTGACAGGCTTCTTAAAGTGTCCTTTTACTGAAGGGACTGGTAGAAGAGTGATGTTTCAATATATATCCTTTTGAGCTTTTGGAATTTGGCACTATGTGATTTTATTACCTATGCAATAAATGAATGCAATTACTTTTAAAAATGGCTCTTCCTTCATGCCTTACTTGGCTGATCCTGTAACTGCTCATACAGGTTTAATTTCAGTTTTGTAGCCCAAAGTTGCCTCAATAATTTGTCAAGTCAATAAGCCCCTGTTATGTATCCACCACCATCCATAAGCCCTCTCACTTTAAAAATACAATATACTTTTGAAGCTTGGTCTTCCATGTTGGTCTGGTAAAGTGCTTGGTTAATTTAGCAAAGGGGTGTTCCGAAGAGTATCTTTAGACAAGTCCTTTAGTAGTGAGTTGGAGTTAAGCTAAGGCACCTCTTCTTTCTCTATTGCGACATCTTACCACCAGACTTGTTTCTTAGAAATTGCACTGGTTGAATGTGGAGCCCAAGGTAGATCAAGACTGCATGGAAATGACTCTTCTCTGTTCACCTCTCTGATGAATTGTCAGTTAAGGCATAACCAAAAAACTCCCTTCTTGAGTCCTGCCCCCTTCCTCAGTCCACCCTGGTGACAGTGTCTTTGAAGGTACTGATTTAAATACATCAGCCTGACATTCACAGTGTTCACTAGGCTAACACAACACTCCTGATTTGGAACAAATGTCACTGAGACCCAGAGTTCCCTCCTGCCCTGCTCTGTTTTGGCTGAGCAATCCTGGAATTTGTGTAGGTTTTTGTCCTCGCTGGAGCCAAATCACTTCCTCTATGTAGACTGCATCTTCCTAAACTTGCCTGGCTTTGCTGTTATTAATTTTAATATTAATTTTAACCAGCTTGGCTCTACCTAGCCTTACCTGAATAACAATTTCCTTGTGACCAGATGACACTCACTGTAGCTGGCCAGCCTTGCCCTGTGTCCTGAAGCTTGGGTCACTCTTCTGTTGACTTGCCTGCCTTGTCTCTTTCTTGCCCACTAACCTGAGGTGGCTATCAAGTCAAAGTGTCTGTGACTTTTGCCTCTAGATTGACAACTCTGCCGCTGGGAATTGGGAGGAGGAGGAGGACGGTGAAAGGCGCCACCATTTCTGTGTCTCGGAAGGGGGGAGGTGAGAGTCATCTGCAATTAGCGGATAATTAGCGCTACTGACCCTTGGGGCTCATCAGCGCTCCTGGGGCCAGCCCCCAGCAATCAGCCAGGGCAGGTCGTGAGTGTCAGGCCCAGGAATGAATAGGGCTCATCAGCAGCGCTGGAGCTGGGGAGCCAATCAGGGAAAATTAATAGCAGAAGAGAGGGAGAGAGAGCGAGGGAGGGAGACAAGAGATAGACAGACAAGAGATACAGATAAAGGAGAGAAATGAGAAAAATCGAGTAAGAGAGACTGGGATAAGGAATAAGAGATGGGAAAGAAATAATCAGAGAGGAATAGGAATAGAAAGGAGGACGGGAAAGGGAAGAGGAGTGGGAGGAAGAAAAAGAATGTAAAGGATGGGAGAAAGATGGAGGGAAAAGGTCAGAGGAATGGTAAGTACTTGGCATAGTGTGGGCACTCAAGGAAATTACCCACAGAGGCAAGAGAAAGGGACTAGGGGAAGTTGGAGATGGAGGAGGAGGCGGGAATGAGGAAGAAGGTGAAGAGCCAATGCCAAGAGAATAGAGACCAGAGGCCAGAGTGCCCATGGGGCAGACAGGAGGAAAGGGGCCCCATAAGAGTAGCGCTAAGCCATAGCACCGGACGGGCGCAGCGCGCCCCCTGTCGGCCCCGCCTCGCCTCCCTCAGCCCCGCGCTCCCGCTGGAGGGGGCGGCGGCCGTGCTGTCCCGCCCGTCGCGCCAGGGCTTGCTCTGGGGACCGCCACAACGTCCGCTCCACGGGCGGGGGAGGGGTGTCGGAGCTGGGAGGCACGCCGGGGAATGACTCGCGGCCCGACGGAGGGCCGCGGCCTGGAGCAGAGGGGCGCTGTGGTCCGGCGCCGCTGCCTGTCCCTGCTGGTGCGCCCTCTCCGCCTGCCGCCCGGTGTCCCATTCACGCTTGGCCCTGCCGCCCCGTCGGAGCTTGGGCCACCTCTCGCTTGCCCTCCGAGCTGGGCCGAGCTCGGGCCGGGTGGGCTGAGTTGGGGGTGGACTGGGTGGAGGGAAGGGGACCGGCCCAGCAGCTGCCGCCGCCTTCTCGTCGGCCGCAAACTTTCACAAAGCAGCAAGTCCGGCCTCATCAATCTCCATTAATAATAGTTGGTTGGGCCGCGGGGGGCGGGTGGGGGTCCCCGGCCGGCCAGGCCGCTGGGAACGGGTTCTGCGGAGGGAGCGGGAGCCGGGCGCGGCGGCGGCGGGCGGAGGGAGGAAGTGAAGCGTAATTTGAGGAAGATGGATGAGTCCGGAGGGCGACACCCCCAGCCCGCCCGCTCGCCCGCCCCCTCCCTCCTTATGAGAGAGAGGGAGCGCGGCGCCGGAGCCACACTGCGCCGAGCCCGCGCCCCGCCGCCACCTCGGCCCGGGAGCCAGGGAGCGAGCCCTGCGTGTCCGCGCGGGGCGCCCGAGCCGCGGGGCGCAAGGAGGCGCCCGGAGGGGAGCGCCCCGGGGCGGCCGCAGCTCCGAGCAAGATGCAGCGGGCCGGAGGCGGTGGCGCCCCCGGGGGCAACGGCGGGGGCGGCGGCGGGGGCCCGGGCACTGCTTTCTCCATCGACTCCCTGATCGGGCCGCCGCCGCCGCGCTCCGGCCACTTGCTGTACACCGGCTACCCCATGTTCATGCCCTATCGGCCGCTCGTCCTACCGCAGGCGCTGGCCCCCGCGCCGCTGCCCGCTGGTCTCCCGCCCCTCGCCCCGCTAGCCTCCTTCGCCGGCCGCCTTACCAACACCTTCTGCGCGGGGCTGGGTCAGGCTGTGCCCTCGATGGTGGCGCTGACCACCGCGCTGCCCAGCTTCGCGGAGCCGCCCGACGCTTTCTACGGACCCCCGGAGCTCGCTGCCGCCGCTGCTGCCGCCGCCACTGCCGCCCGAAACAACCCTGAACCAGGCGGCCGACGCCCAGAGGGTGGACTGGAAGCCGATGAGCTGCTGCCGGCCCGGGAGAAAGTGGCAGAGCCCCCACCACCTCCGCCTCCGCACTTCTCAGAGACTTTTCCAAGTCTGCCCGGTAAGTGCTAGGGCCGACCAGGGTGGGCGGGAGGCCGGTTCACCTGGAAATTCCAGACAGGAACCTGCTCGGAACCTCGGCACCTGCCTAGAACCTGGAAGTCCCATACCTTTAGATCGCGCGCAGGTTCTGACTCCAATTCAGTTCCAAATACAGCCTCTTTAGATCCCAGAATCCCCGCCCTGCTC
The DNA here is from genome assembly GCF_002776525.5 of Piliocolobus tephrosceles. Lineage (NCBI taxonomy): Eukaryota > Metazoa > Chordata > Mammalia > Primates > Cercopithecidae > Piliocolobus > Piliocolobus tephrosceles. The sequence continues at coordinate 139,574,790 of NC_045441.1, read as the reverse complement.
TGTCCTCACAGCCCTGAAGGCTAACCAAAGACTTTCCAGTGCTCCCTTCACATTAGTGCCTTTCCCTCAGCATCCTAGCCATCAAGCCTTGGCCCTGGCTCCTTTTCAGAATTCCTTCATTTTTTTTTTTTTTTCTCCCCTGCCAGGGGTAGACAAGCTACAAGGATGGGATTTCCGGGGGCACCAAGATGGGGGTATGTTGGAGCAGCTGTCAGTTCAGCAATGGAGGGCACGTTCTGGCTTCTAAGGAGATCATACTGACCCTAAAGGCTCAAAGGATAGGAATAGGCTCTGTGGATGCAGGGGCAAAATGTGTGTGGGGGGGAGCCGGGGGGAACGGGGGTCTTAAAGCCGTGACTTCTGAATTGGCAGATTCAGAGCTAAGCCTTGAAGAACTGAGTAGAGGACCAAAGAGAACATTAGCTACGGGAGGCCTAGCACACGCTGGACAAGTGCTGACTAGGAGACCAAGAGAGAGGCTAAAGGGCTGAGTTGGGTGTGGCCCAAAGATCTAGGGTGCAGAACCCAGCTAAGATTCAGCTGACAGATAATTCAAGGGTCCTGGACCCTCCATGAATGGTGCCCTCTCCATAGAGGCAGAGTGTATTAAACTGAACCTTGTTTAGAGTCAATTCAATTAGAGCCCTCCTGACCTCTCTATTGGTCCTTAATTCCTAGAAGCCAGATAAGCTTTCTTCTGGCTAGATAGATTCAGGTGTTCTGAGTTCAAAAGCTTATACAATTTACTGGGCCCTATTTAAGAAAAATAGGGACCACTTGCAAGTGTGGGGACTCTGATGCTTCAACATCTTTAGCATCAGAATGGAACCGTTTCTGCTCAACCGTTCATTGCATCCAGCTTAGAGGTGGAAATGACCCCAGTAGGTCTGGGAGCTGACTTGAACAGAGACAAGAAGGGAATGCAAGAGTCCTTTTGTCCTTTGCCAGCAGAGGTAATTCTTGATTATCAGTTTTTGGGCCCTTTCTAACATTGTCCAAAGGGTTAATCGCTCTTTCGGACCCCAAGGGCTACCATAGGGCCTGTCTTCCTATTCTTTTCTCCTTTTGCCCTGTCATTTTGCTTTTGGGGATTCAGCTGTTGTTTTCTTTTTTGTACCTGGTTGGATCAGGAAGACCCAGTAACTGAAGTCAGAATAGCATCCTCTAAGGGGGATCATAAGGAAAAGATAGAGCAGCAACTGGAAGGTGGAAAAAAATGTCCACAAGATAAAAGAGCCCAGGGTGGGAGGCTGGAAGCCAGCATAATGATCTTAAGAAAAAAAAAGGATTAGTATGATTGTCAGAATAGGATGGTCCTAAGGCAGAAAAGAGAGCAAGGCAGGCCATCAAAGAGATGGCTTTGGAGGAGATAGGACCTGAAGGTGTGGCCAGACACATATAGAAAGAGATGAGCTGAAGAGAGAGGATGGAGAGGGGATCCCTTGGTAGCGGGGACATAGGGGAATATGCCCAAACTGTGGGACAACAAGCAATTCGTCTCACCCTTTCAGGTCTGCTCAGTTCTTATTTTGACCTATATGTATAATGGCGGCTTTTTTCTGGATCATATAGTATATTGGCTATAAAAACAGACATTGAGAAAGAGAGTTATTTAAACAGAGAAAAAACAGAAGAGAAATATTGATGAAACAAGAATAGAGGAAAGGACCAGGGGATGAGTTGTATACCGGGAATATACAAAGAGAACATGAAGAAGGAGAGGGTTCTCTGCTGGAAAAGGGACTATGGACTGGGCCAAATAAAAAGTGAACTGTATTACTGGACCACAAGTGTGAGTGAGGGTGTGTGTAAGAGTTCTGTCATGAGAGGGTTTGGGGGAACTAAATAAAAATACTAGGGGAATAAGGAAAAGTTTCAACACGAAGTAATTTTCTTTAAAGGGTTTTTAATACTGAGAGTGATGGGAAACTGGAACTTATATAAAATGATGACAGAGCTTCAACATCTGAGGAAAATGTTGAAAGAAAAAAAAAGAGGGAAATTTGTGTTGTTCGTGGAGTAAAGGCAAGGAATCTTTTTGCCAAGAATGATGGAAAGGAGAACTGAAACAGAGGAAGAATTTTGAAAAAGTGCTGGAATAAAGGTAATCACTCATCCTGGAAGGAGATAAAGGGTTTATAGTGGAGAGGCTGGGACATAGTAGTAAGGAGGAGAGACTTCAGAGGAAACATTCAAAGAGCATGAGGAATGAGAGTTCCTATCTGTGACTGCTGCTTCTGTCATTCTCAGTAAACATGCTTCCAACTCTTCCTGGCCAAGTCATTCATATCCACCTTCCCAATCTTGAGTTTTTCCTGAAATCACTGAGAAAAGAAAATGCAGTTCCAGAAATGAGAGACATAAAATCAATTTGGGGACTGATGACACATGACCTAGGCTAAAAATGGTTGGAAAACAAATACTCTGTTTTGGGAATTGTATTAAAGTATTTGGAGTGAAATGACAGAGCTCTCTGCTGTGAATAATGGGATTGAAACCTCAACATTAGAAGAGTTTGGAGAAATAATGCAATCTTTAGAAAGAGGAGAAATTGTTTTCCTTGTGTGAATGAGTGACGATGGTCTGAAATGATTATTTTACATTTCTTTAGTGTTTTATAACTACTAGCCCGTTTAAATAAAATCGTAGTATAGATAGGCCAGTTTGGAGAATGATTAGTGATTTTCTTTGGGAATTAAAGGGAGTGTTTTTTTTAATTTGTTGAGAGTTAAGACAGGTACCATTCTCTACTAGACTTGAGGAAGGATAAAAGGAACTTTGTTATGATTTGATTGCAGGAGTAGAAGCTAAGCTATATTAGCAGATGAAAAGAAATACGATATATAGAAGTAATTGGGTAGAAAGTTATTAAAAAGAATCCCAAGTTTGGAATGTGGGAAGCAGTGGGGAAAATTGAGAGAATGTCTTTAGTAAGAGCAATAAAGAGAAGAGAATTCTGAACTGTTAGGAAAGATTAAAGTATGACTCAATAGAAGAGCCCAAAGTAGTGCTGGCCATATGCAAGCCACATATGGCATTAAAAAGTTTTTATTAGCCACATTAAAAAGATAAAAATAGGTAAAATTAATTTTAATTATTTAACTCAAGATGTCCAAAATATTATTTCAACATTAATCAATATTAACATTGTTAATGAGATAATTTTATATCCTCTTTTCCTATGAAGCCTCCAAAATTCAGTGTTATTTTACACTTCCAGCACATCTCCATTTGGACTACCCATGTTTCAGTTGGTCAGTAGCCACAGGTGAACAGTGGTGACCATATTCAACATGACAGATCTAGAGAGTTTTAAGAACAGAGTTATGTGAAAGTGATGGAAGAAAAGGAGCTTTGAATTGGATAGTGGGTCCTCAGTGTTTTAGGAATAATGGAGAGAAGAGAGCAGGAAGCTCTAAATGACAGGAGAGAACAGAAATCTGTCTTAGGTGGGATGGGCAGAGAGGATCTCGTGTGTCTGAAGGTTGTGTGAGCTCTGCCTGAGAGTAATCAAAGCTAACTTGCTGTGTGCAAGATGTGGTGCAGATATGCATCACAGCAACAATGGGTGAAAAGGATGCTATGTGCTGGGGAAATGATGAAAAGAGCCGTGAATGTGGAGAAATGCAGAAAGCCAGGCGCAGTGGCTCACGCCTGTTATCCCAGCACTTTGGGAGGCCAAGACGAGCGGAGCACCTGAGGTTGGGAGCTTGAGACCAGCCTGACCAACATGGAGAAACCCTGTCTCTAGTAAAAATACAAAATTAGCCGGGCATGGTGGCGCATGCCTGTGGTCCGAGCTACTCAGGAGGCTGAGGCAGGAAAATTGCTTGAACCCAGGAGGCGGATGTTGCAGTGAGCTGAAATTGCACCATTGCACTCCAGCCCAGAAGGCAACAAGAGCAAAACTCCGTCTCAAAAAAAATAAGGCAGAAGAAAACTTTGAGTTGGTGATGTCTAGAGCTACTATTCACTCAGGGGAAAAAATGATTGGATTGCCTGAACGCAAAAGCTTAGGAAGTAAGGAATGGTAGCTACTCCATATATATTTGTTAGATGGATGACAAAAATGTAGTGAGAGATTGACGTGAAAATTAATACCAGTACTGGGCATGGTGAAGAAAACATTTGTAGTTTAAGGTTATATAGAAGATATGGGAATATGATGGGACAAACTTGAGACAGGTTGATGTAGTAAACATTGTTTTTTTAAACTAAGCATAAAAAGGTTTGCTAATTTCTGAATAGAGATTGGCAATAATAATTGAAATCATACAAGGAGACCAGGGAGACTTCGTAGGAGCCTAGTATTCAAGTGCTGATTACTGTAAGCTAAGCACCTGATGGTAGCTAGGGAACATTTGGATGACCATCAATTAATTTCTGAATAGGTATCCACTGTGATTGTCAAGATATGGTATTTACTTATGAGAGGAAAACACAAAATGAGAGTATGACATGGAATTAGAGAATTATGTTGTTGGAAACAGGAGGGAGGTTTCTGGGGGAAGTGATGGAGATCGGAGTATGTTTTCCTAGAACTTTTCAGCATGCAGTGAGAGGGATTGCTACATTGACACTTACAGAAAGGCAAATACTGCATTAACTTAATGTGATTGATGGAACATTTGTTTAGGAGTTGTGACACATGGGTTCAATTCTCACCTTTGGCGCTCATTAGTTGTATAATTTTGACAAGTCACTTAGTTCGATTCAGGGAACGTTTATGGTGTGTCTATTACAGACTTGGTATATTTGAGACATAGTGGGAGATTCAAAGTCATGTGACTTCTCTAGGCTTTGGTTTCCTCAGCTGGGCCAAAAGTTTTGGTTCAGGTGATTTTTAATGTTCCTTTCAATTCTCTAGGCCTCAAGTGTTTAAAGTAGAGCTCTCAACCTGGACTCCACAGACCTTTCATCAGGGAATCTGTTGGCTATGGCCTTTATTTTTTATCATTTCAGTTATGAATATAGGCCAAAAATCATAGTTGTTTCAGCAGTGCATGATGTTTTTGTCACTGAAAGAAATCACAGATAGTTTGATATAAATTTACAGTCTTTGGAGGAAGCTTGTTTAATGAATAAAGAAACATGATTATATCACAAATTCTGTTTTAAACTATATTTTAATATACTTGGCTTCAAATGTAATACTATGTATTTTATGTTGCACATCTAAAAGCATTATTCTAGAAAGTGTTCATAGGCTTTACCAGACTGACAAAGGACTTAAGGGCACAAAAGGGTGAAGAACCCCCTGGATCAGAGATAGACCTCAGGAGTGACAACAGGAAAATTTTATTAGGAGGATTAGAATCAGAGTCTGAGATGCCCTGTGCCATAGTGAAAGTAACCCTTCAGGGGGTTGGCAGAGAGAAAAAGAGTCTCTAAGGTGGCACATGTAAATATGGAGATATATATAACAGATGATTAGGAGGATTCTTATACTTGGAGTGGCGGGCATGAGGAGACTGTACTGGGAATAATGCAGAGAGGCAATATTTGGTATAATGTGGGAAATATTTTAATTGGAAAGAAGGAAGAACATGCATTGTGAGCAAAGTGCTTTGCATTGAGAGAAATGTTACAATAGGAAGCAAGAATTCTGCCTGGGAAGTAATAGGAAAAGAAAAGTAATGGGAAAAGAAACTGATTTGGAATTAGGAAATAGAAAGGAGAGAAGTAATTGAGTAGATGTACAAAAAGAGAGAGTTAAACAGGAATGATGAGAAGGAAAGAATTTGGTGGGAAGAAGGAACATTTATTTAGAGGGAATGGGGAAATGCCCTGTGCTGGGGTAGGAAAGAAACTTTGTATCTGAACCAGTGAAAAGGACAGAGCTCTCTATGCAAGGTATTGCTCATAGCCAACAAAAGGCCTGGATTAGGAGTAGTGAAAAAGAAGCGGGAAATTTTTATTGGAAGTCTGATCTTGTTGGGAGAAAGTTACCAGCTTAGAGTAATGTGGATGAAATGTTGATGTGCTAGGACTAATTGAGAGAAAGGGTGATAGGGAGAAGAGATGCTTGCATTTGGTGCTATAGAGGAGTGGCCCACTCAAGTTGAATTAAGGTGTAGTAGAAAAAGACAGGTGCCACAAGCAGTGTCTTCACTGGCCATTATAGAAGGGAAAGCAATGATCCTTATGTGATGAAAAGAATCTGTATTAGAAGTAGAGGGCCTGTAGGAACTCAGATGAGGGTTATAAGCAAAAGGCACTATTCAAAATATGAGGACTGGGAAGAAGAGGAAAATACTTCTGACTGGGGGTAGTGGGAGGCAGATGTCTTGACTGAATTATGGAGAAGGTGGTATTATAATAGAAGTAATGGAGAAAACAGAACTCTGTAGTGGGGACAGTGGGAAGAGAAGTAATGCAGAAGTGTCTCCATTGAGGGAAGGAGATGTAATTACCCTGAGTGTGAAAGTAAGAAGTGCTTTGCACTGCAATGAATAACTAACTATTCTATGAATTATGTGTGGACACTACAAGTACATAAAACTGATTAGCCTAAGCAAAGGAAGTGTCTTAGCTTCCTCATCAGTAAAATTAGGGGTTTGAATTAGGTGATCTCTAAGATTCCTTCCAGCTCTACAATTCTGTTTTTATCTATAAGGATATCTTTATTAATGAATTGTTTCTTTTAAAAAAGAAAGGCATCCTGAGCAAAGGGCCTGGGGAAACTCTATACTTTTTGGTGGTGTGTTGTAGTCATGGAGGAGGAGGAGGTAGCAAGGTAAGATACATGCATCTTGAGGTGAGATCAGGGCTGGTCTTTAGGTGGAAAAGGCTTGTCTTCTGGGATTGGGGAGGGCATACCTGAGCTATGACTGTATAGCTGTCACATTAAATGAGAGAGAGAAACATTTGATAAAGATGGTAGATTTTGTATAGGCCAAATAGATTGGTGATCAGTTGGGACCAACTTTAACTGGTGAGGAAGGAAGCAGTGGAAAAGAAGAGAAGCTGTGTTGTAAAATTGGTTCCTGGCCTTCTATGTTGTTTCTGTATCTGGAACAATATTTATGATAGGCTGACATTAGAATTCAGTCTCGTCCCAGTGTGGTGGCTCATACCTGTAATCTCAGCTCTTTTGGAGGCCGAGGTGGATCACTTGAGTCCAAGAGTTTGAGATCAGCCTGGGTAACATAGTGAGACCTTGTCTCTACCAAAAGAAATTTGCCAGGTATGGTGGTATGTATCTCTAGTCCCAGCTACTCAGAAGGCTGAGGTAGGAGGATTGCTGGAACCTGAGAGGTTGAGGCTTGAGGCTGCAATGAGATGTGATTGCACCACCTCACTCCAGCCTGCACAACAGACAGAGCAAGACCTTGTCTCAAAAAACAAAAATTCAGTCTCTGCCTGGGTGCAGTGGCTCATGGCTGTAATCCCAGCACTTTGGGAGGCTGAGGTGGGCCAATCACTTGAGTCTAGGAGTTCGAGACCAGCCTGGGCAACATGGCAAAATTCCGTCTCTACAAAAAATTAGCTAGCAGTGGTGACGCACACCTGTGGTCCCAGCCACACAGGAGACTGAGGTAAGAGGATCCCTTGAGCCTGGGAGGTGGAGGCTGCACTGAGCCGAGATCATGCCACTACACTCCAGCCCTGGGTAACAGAGTGAGACCCATCTCAAAAAAAAAAAACCAGACTCTTTTTTTACATTAAATGTTAACAAAGAGATGAAGTGTAGTGCAAAGAAGCACGGGCTTTGGTCAGGAAAGCTGGGTACAAATGTTGGTGGTGCACTTTCTTTGTGATCTATAGGAAGTACTCACCTCTACAGTCTGTTTCCTCACCAGCGACATAAGGACAGTAATATTTACCTCACAGGGTTAGGGATTAAATGCACAGATATTTGTGCAGCATCATGAAGGTAATAGGTGCTCAAGAAATTATCCTTATTGTTCTTGCCTTGGAAATACGTGGGGAGCTTTCCTGGGAATTAAGTTGGGAAAGATCCTTTTACTAGGAATGGTGTAGGATAGGTGACACTCTATGTACTGAAAAGGACAAATATTTCTGGGAGTGATGATAGAGTAGTTCTGTGTTCTGAGAACTGATTATTCAGGGACTGCCAGGAAAGAACATTGTACTGAAGCTAATAGAGGTAGATTTCACATGTCTTTGGCTCTTTCTCCCTCTTTTCCGTTTCCCTGTCTCACATTTTGGTGTACTCTGTAAATCCCAAGGCTGCTGAAAACCCCTTTACTGTGCCTCACTGGGGCCTGTTCTCCCTTTCTCCATTAAAAGAAAAAAAAAACTCTTCTTTTTGCTTTATCAAAAAATGTCTATTCCCTCATATGTTTCATCTCAATTTGATGTTAAAATCAAAGCCACTGGATTAAACTAATTCACACTCGGGTGGATTGAGATTTTTAAAAGTCCAAATGAATTTCAAACTGGTGGAATCTTACGTGGTATTACTATGAATAATTTTAGGTAATATGGAAACATTAGCGTGGATGGGAGAGTTGTGGGAGTGGGGTGGAGAGGCTTACTTTCCCTGGAGTCGTGTGACCATTGTCTCTTCTGGTTACAGCATTGTATTTAGTCAGAACTCTTCCGGTTGGTAGTGATAGTGGCTCAGCTCTCAGCTAAAATGGGGATTTATTGCTTTCTGTAACTACAAAATACCTGAGTGGATTCAGAAATGCAAGTAGTGTTGTGAGGTCTTTCTTTTTCGCTCCCAACCTGGCTCCTCTCTCTGTCTTCAACTCATTCTCTCCTTAAGACAGCTTCCTTCATTTAGCTAGAGGTAAGAGAAGGCACAAACACATGCAGTTCTGAATTTTTATAATCCCACGTTAGGACCTGAGTGGATTCTAGTGTATATAAAACCCTGGGATGACTGATTCACTCGCTTGAGTCATGGCCCCAGGGAGATAGCATGTTGCAATTGGTCAGAACCAAGTCACATGCCCACCTTTAGTCAGGAAAGTAGAGAAATGCTGTTAACAGTCCCACCAAGTAGTGGGTAGTGCAGCGGGGAAGCAGTACCTGAAGGAAGTAGGTACTGCTACTGAGCAAAAGGGGGAAGGTATGCTGGGGAGACAAAAACAACCCAAGACGGATGTCTGCCTCAACCAGAAAGAAGGAAAAGAATGGGCCTTCAGCTCTCTTTCAGTATTAGGTAGAAATACTGAAAGGAAATCCTTTGTTTCCCACTGGCTAGCTAAATAGTGATAAAGAGATCCTGGCAGTGAAGCTCTGAAGAGAATTCTGTAACGAGAAAGGCAGAGAGAGATGAAGATACTAGAAAAATTTCCATCTCTCGGTGAGGCTCTCTTTGCTCTGATACATATACAAGAAAGAGCTCTACGAGGAATGAGAGAGAAAGCTGTAAACTAGAAGCTAGAGAACATTGGGTGTTTTTGTTCGTTTGTTTGTTTGTTTTTGAGATAGTCTCACTCTGTTGCCCAGGCTGGAGTGCAATGGCACGATCTTGGCTCACCACAAGCCTCCCGAGTAGCTGGGACTACAGGCATGTGCCACCATGCCCGGCTAATTTTTGTATTTTTAGTAGAGACAGGGTTTCACTGTGTTGGCCAGGCTGGTCTTAAATTCCTGACCTCATGATCCGCCCGCCTCAGCCTCCCAAAGTGCTGGGATTATAGGCGTTGGTATTAAAACAAAACTTTCTTTACTTTGGCCGTATTTTCAAAGTTAGAAAATACACTTTTTTTTTTTTTTTTTTGAGACAGTCTTGCTCTGTCACCCAGGCTGGAGTGCAGTGGTGTGATTTTGGCTCACTGCAACCTCTGCCTCCTGGGTTCAAGCAATTCTCCTGCCTCAGCCTCCTGAGTAGCTGGGATTACAGGCGCGCACTGCCCTGCCTGGCTAATTTTTGTAGTTTTAGTAGAAACAGCATTTTACCATGTTGGCAAGGCTGGTCTCGAACTCCTGACCTCAAGTGATCCACCTGCCTCAGCCTCCCAAAGTGCTAGGATTATAGGCGTGAGCCACTGTGCCTAGCCAAAAATACACTTTTAAATAAAGGAAGCACTGACTAGTAAGATTACATCATACAAACCAATAAGGACAAAAGAATGGGAGAAAGATTTGGTGGGAATTTTGTCTCAGGAATGATAGGAAAAGTAGTTTCTTAAAGGACAGGTGAAGTTTGGTGAGTAAAGTCTCTCTGATGACAATTTTAAGAATCTTCTCTGAGAATGTTAAGGGAAGATATTAACAATTAGGCCAGGACTCTGTGTTAGTAAGTAAAAGGGATGAGATATTTTTCTTTCTCTCTCTCTCTCTCTCTCTCTTTTTTTTTGAGACAGGGTCTCGCTCTGTCGCCCAGGCTGGAGTGCAGTGATGTGATGTCAGCTTACCGCAGCCTCCGCTCCCAGGTTCAAGCGATTCTCCCACCTCAGCCTCCAGAGTAGCTGGGATTACAGGCACGAGCCAATGTGCCCAGCTAATTTTTTTGTATTTTTAGTAGAGACAGGGTTTCAGCATGTTGGCCAGGCTGGTCTCCAACTCCTGGCCTCAAGTGATCAGCCCATCTTGGCTTCCCAAAGTGCTGGGATTACAGGTGTGAGCCTCTGAGTCTGACCAAAAGGGGTGAGATCTAAACTTGGATTTGATAAGGAGGTTATTTATCTAATGAGACATCTGGGGAGAAGACTTTTACAAGCGGGAGAGGAGGAGAAAATATTTTACTGGAAAGAATGAAAACAGCATTAACTGCAACTTTAGGAGATTAAGATTCTAGACCTGACACTCTGTCCCTCTCTGTGTGACTTAGGAAAATCATTTAATCTGTCCAAAACTCCATTTCTTCACCAGAAAATAAGATTACTACCTCTCCTAGATCTGCTCTACTTCAGTCAGTTGCTCGAAGATAAGATAATAAATGTGAAAAGTTTTTTGAAAAGTTAAAGATCATACAAGGGTGCTCTTAGAAATGGCAATGTTAGTATGCCCTGAAAGGAGGTCTAAGCTTAAAATGGTGGGAAATTGCCCTGAACTTGTCATGAAGCTGGGAGGGGTTCTGGATGACAGTGATGTAAAGAAAATTGTGTTGATTTGGAGTAAAGAATGCTAAAGACTCATAGGAAGAGTGGAGAGAGCGAGAGAAAATGAAAATGAATGTTTCCAATTATACCTAAAATTATAGGCAGGAGTAGGAGCATAACGGAAGCATGAAATTCATGAGAATGAGTGAAAAATAAACTGAGAGTGAGATGGTTGGTTTAAACAATGGAAGAAAGTACTGTTTTTGAAAAGAACAGAGAAATAATTCTATACGGGGCATGATGAAATGAGGATTTGGAAGTGGGAGTGATGACAAATATGTCTCTTTTTTGAGGAATGACCTGTGTTTCTTCCCACCTTTTGACCTCACCCAAACTGGAACTGGATTCAGGGAGATGAGTAATTGGCCTCGGAAAATCAGAAAGAGATTCATTGTCCTAAGATGGGCAGGGCAAGAGAGAACCTTTCCTAAGAGTGGTTGGGGCAAGTGTTAGGATAGTTGTTTTTGAAGTAGAGAGAAGAGAAGTCAGAACTGAGGGGCTTCTCTTCTAAGAATGCTAAAGATAATTGATTTCCTCCAGCGATAACAGCAGGAGCTGCAGTAATAGGGTGAATGAGGGACAGCACAGGGGCTAGATGAGTTCTTGCAGCTGGGAGCCTAAAGTTATTCTCCACTCCCTCTGTGACTTTTCCTCTTCTTTGGTGCCTCTAGCACAGGCCTCCCTGCCTAGATGGAGTGAGTCTAAGGCATTGTGTTCTTTCTGCTGGAGAACACCTACCATGGATCTTTGGCCCTTGATTTCTTCCCTAGTCTGAACTGACCCATTACCGAGATGGGCCTTCTTTCTGACTCTGGAGCTGTGCCCTTCCTCTTGGAAGGAATGCCCCATGCAAGCACGTCTCCTGGAGCATGAGTGCTGTTCTCTGGAATGAGATGAATGCCCTTGGCATGAACTCTACAAGTAATCAAGGTTCAAACCTTGTGATTTCTGGTTCTTAGGGTAATAACGTCCACCAGGAGAATTCACATGAACTCTTTCCTAATGACCAGTCTGTCCTACCGTCACTTCCCCTGGCCAGAGGCCAAACTTTTTTTCACAGACTAGACTCAACCACAGGGAACAAGCTGGAAACTGCATATACTCTTCTTATTACCAATAATATCATTCTCATACATAAAGGACAGAACCTTTCTGTCTGTTTGGCCTACCTACCTAGCACAACAAAATAGTTTACAATTTTAAAATTTTCATTTTGCTGAAGTATTCTCATCAGAACCATTATTTCATTATTTTCCATAGGAAATTTTTTTCATGCAAACCAACAACTTGCAATTTTCCATGTAAAATTTTTTTTTTTTTGAGACGGAGTCTCGCTCTGTCGCCCAGGCTAGAGTGCAGTGGCCGGATCTCAGCTCACTGCAAGCTCTGCCTCCCAGGTTCACGCCATTCTCCTGCCTCAGCCTCCCGAGTAGCTGGGACTACAGGTGCCCGCCACCACGCCCAGCTAATTTTTTTTGTATTTTAGTAGAGACAGGGTTTCACCGTGTTAGCCAGGATGGTCTCGATCTCCTGACCTCATGATCCACCCGTCTCGGCCTCCCAAAGTGCTGGGATTACAGGCGTGAGCCACTGTGCCCAGCCCAAATTTTTAATTCTTATTTTATTGATTGTTTTTTGTTCATACCAACAAATTATACTGTCTGCAATTGGAAATTCACTTTGTGTGTGTGTGTGTGTGTGTGTTTTTTTTTTTTTTTGAGACAGAGACTCTGTCACCCAGGCTGGAGTGCAGTGGTGCGATCTCTGCTCACTGCAGTCTCTGCCTCTCGGGTTCAAGCAATACTCCTGCCTCAGCCTCATGAGTAGCTGGAATCACAGGCACATGCCAACACACCCGGCTAATTTTTGTATTTTTAGTAGAGACAGGATTTCACCATGTTGGCCAGGCTGGTGTTGAACTCCTGACCTCGGGTGATCTACTCACCTCAGGCTCCCAAAGTGCTGGGATTACAGGCATGAACCACCGTGCCCAGCCAGAAATTTACTTTTATGAACATTGTATCCACCAAGTCCAGTTATTCTAAGTCAAATTTTGCAAATAGAAATTTTATCAATGAGTTGCTTCTTGCCAGGCATGGTAGCTCACATCTGTAATCCCAGCACTTTGGGAAGCCGAGGTGGGAGGTTTGCTTGAGTCCAGGAGTTTGAGACCAGCCTGGGCAACATAGTAGGATCTCAGCTCTGCAAAAAAATAAAAATAGAAAAATAAAAAAAATTAGCCAGCCATGGTGGTGTGCGCCTGTGACCCAGCTACTCAGGAGGCTGAGGCAGGAGGATCACTTGATACCAGGAGTTCAAGGCTGCGGTGAGCTATGATTGCTCTACTGCATTCCAGTCTGGGTAACAGAGCGAGAACCTGTCTCAGAAAAAAAATTAAAAAAAAAAAAAAAAAAAATTGCTTCTTTCAATTTTTAGTTAATAGCAAATTTTTATGTTCAATTTTTATTTTTTTTACTATTAATATTCATTATAAATTGGATAAAAGGAAATACTTTTATTTCTTGGCTAATTCCTGAGAAAATAGTTAGCGTTTTGAGATTTCCATATTGTAAAGGATCACGTTACTGTGTTGCTCATTCTTTCTCTGCCTGTGTCTTTGGCTACTGCAATCTACAGTGCTTCTTCTCTTGGGGCAGCAGAGAGCAAATGGCAGGGCCAAAATGTTTTGCTTTGCTTCAAATGTATCAGTATTCTGGGGGGAAAGGTAGATGAGGTGTTTCTGAAAAAGTACCTTTTGCTTTCTTTCCCCTAATTTTTCCCATATTTTCTCTCTCCCTTCTTTAGACTTTTCAGCCCTTTTATTTTATCTGATTCATCTTTTTTTTTTTTTTGTTATTTCTCTACCCCACTTCTTTCTTTCCCCAATCTTCTTTCCGCCTTCCTTGGCCTTTCCTTCTCTCTCCCACTCCTTGTCGGTCTTACTCATTGTCCCAGACTCTCCTCTGAGGCATGTGGCTGTATTTTCTCCTCTCGTTGCTTTCTTCTATTGTCCCACCCCATTTCGTTCCAAGAGTTGCTTATCAGAGTCTTCAATGTCATGATTATAAAGGCTCAGAGAGAAACTCTTGCCCCTGCCGCTCAGCATCCCACTGGGATCAAGTAACCAAGTGAGGTTGTGAACCTGTGCTCCTTGTATGGCTTTAAAAGCAGCACTGAGGGTGGCCGGCTCATGTGTGCTTGATTTTATGGATCTGTCTGAAGACAGAGGGATGGATGATGGGATCTCAGGAGGGCCCTGCCAGATCGGGAACCTGGGAGTCTCATCTCAGTCATCATCAATTTAGATTTATTGGACACCCCCTGGGTGCTTGTAGTTGTATTAACTGATTTCATCCTTCAAGCCTCGAAGTCTAGTTTCTGCCTTTTTAGCACTGTTTAACATATTGTAATATTGGGCTGAGTTTGTACAAGCCTTTGTTATTCTTTCTGTTATTATTTACTACACACTCTGTTTTTAAAAAATTAAAATAGAGGATTTACTAATGGGATTATCATTAATTTCTTTAAGCATCCTGTAGATTTTTAAGATCCTATAGATTCCTACTGCATATGAATTCCTCTCCAGCTAATGTGAGATCTGAGGGCATTCTGAAAAGTGGGAAGGATAATATTCATAGGGAGATGTCTTATGCACTGGAGCTGGGTGGGGTGGGGTTGTGGTGAATATCATAGGAGGGGCTTGGGAAAGGAAAGGACAGGGAGGGAAAGAAAGGAGACGGGGAGCACATGCATGAGCATTTGGAAATCATTTCTTTTGTTTAGTCAACAGATGCTTATTGAGTATCTACTCTGAAGGTCATGTTTAAGACACTGAAGATATTGCAGTGAATGAGAAATATTCAGAATATCTACCTTCATGAAGCTATAGTCTATTAGGAAAAGACAGCCAGTAAAATAAATGAATAAAATTGGTAACATGGACCAAAGTAACAAATAAATCAGAGAAAGGAGATAGAGAGTATCAGAGAGTATGAATATTAAAAGGATGACCAGGGCAAGTGTCATTGATAAAGACCTAAAGGAAGTAGGGAATAAGCTAGTGCAAAGATCTAGGTGAAGAGTAGTGTATTCCAGACAGAAAGAGGAATCATGGGCCAAGTGGAGTGTGGAGGACAGAAGCTGGGAAACCAGTGAGAAGATGACAATGAACCAGGTCAGAGATAACTGTGGCGTGGGCTAGTTGGAAGCAGGAGATAGGGAGAAAGGATTGGTCTCTGGGGTATTTTTTTTTTTTTCCTTTTTTGAGACAGAGTCTCACTCTGTCGCCCAGGCTGGAGTGCAGAGGTGCATCTCGGCTCACTGCAAGCTCTGCCTCCCAGGTTCACACCATTCTTCTGCTTCAGCCTCCCAAATAACTGGGACTACAGGCGCCCGCTACCACGCCCGGCTAATTTTTTGTATGTTTAGTAGAGACGGGGTTTCACCATGTTAGCCAGGATGGTCTCAATCTCCTGACCTCATGATCTGCCTGCCTCGGCCTCCCAAAGTGCTGGGATTACAGCGTGAGCCACCGCGCCTGCCTGCTCTGGGGGTATTTTAAAGGCAACAGCACTAGCAGGGCTTGCAGGTGGACTGGATGTGGGTTGTGAGAGAGAGGAGTGAAAAGATGGCATCGAGGTTAGGTTTGAACACACGGAGGATGCAGTTGCCAGTAACTGAGATGGGGATGATGTGGATAAAGATGAGAAAGAGCTGGTTTGGGGGAATGATCTGATTGGAGTTCAGTTTGGGGCATGTTAAGTTTGAGTTCTGTGGAAGTGGGAAATAGTGGGAGAAGAGCTCTTAATGAAATGAAGGAGGAAACCCAGGGTGTGAATCTTAGAGAAAACAACATGGATTTGGCTAGGGATGAGACAGAGGAGAAAGAACAGGCTGATGGGAGATACTATGAGGAGCGAATTAGCTACAGACAGGATATAGTACTTATCCAGATGGGACTTGACGCTGGGTGCCAGTGAAGCCTGAGCAAACTAGTAAAGAAGAACAAAAGCCATTGGCTGGTGAAAAGCAACATACAGGAGTGACATGGGAAGACTGGGTGAGCCCAAACTGGGGCATACCGCATGGACTTTGAGAAGGTTAGAAGAAACAGGAAGCACTCCAGAAAGAAAAGGAGAGGGATGAAAATACCTTTGAGGTATGAAGTTGATTGGGATGTAGATAGGTGATGTGGAAAAAGGTTGAGAGTTCTGGCCACTAAGGAAAATGTCAGCTGGGCACAGCAGCTCACACCTGTAATCCTAGCACTTTGGGAGGCCAGGGCTAGAGGACTGCGTGAGCCCAGAAGTTCAAGACCAGCCTGGGCAACATAGTGAGATCCTGTCTCTACAAAAAATAAATGGAATTAACCAGATATGGTGTGTGCCTGTGGTCCCAGCTACTTGGGAGGCTGAGGGTGGAGGATCACTTGAGCCTGGGAGGTCAAGGCTGCAGTGGGCCAAGATTGTGCACTATACTCCAGCCTTGCTGACAGAGTGAGAGTCTGTCTCAAAAGAAAGAAAGATAGGAAAAGAAAATGTCATTGTGGCTCTTGAGGAAAAAGACCAGGTGTAGACTGCACCTGTGAGGGGAAAGGGAACATGGTAGGGGTGGGGCGGGGTGTGCTGAAAGGAGAACACCAGGACGCTCTGACTGCCGGGAGATGTTCTGTCTGTGAACACACATACCCTTGTTCCCTAATAAAGCATTTCCCTGTACCCTGAATTTACTTTACTTGGAGTTGTATTCTCAACCTGAGTCTGCCTATCTTAGGCATATCTGATATGTGGCCGATACAGTGAGATGCATTCCTACATATAGGTATGCAGGCCTCCTGCCTTTGCACAGTGGACACTTCTGGAAAGGAGCTGACTATTCAGCTTGCAGATTATCCATTTTCTCTTGTTCTGCTGCCTATTGATTGTCTTTTGACTTGTTTCACTGCTTTTTGGTCCTTTGAGCAGAAAATGGAGTTTGTAAAACTCACTGAAAACATGTGTAATGCATATTTGCAGTTCTGATATAAACATCATTGGATACAAAGATTAAAACCAGTGGTTGAATTAAGTTTTAGAATTGTGTGGATTAAAATATTTCTATGCTTGTGATTACAAATAATCAGTATTCTACTGAATCAGATTTTTTTACCCTTTCCTTCTCTTCGTTTATCCCTGTTGTACTTTTCCTTCTTCCTCCTCCTCCCATATTCCTTCCAGTTCTCCCAGCTGACATCAAGCTTAGGGGCCTCAGGATTCTGAACCTGAGCAGAAAACAGCTGTTTGTGTTGCTCAGGCATCCTTGGCTGGGGAAAAGGGAAGGTGGGAAAGAGATGGTGTCATTTTAAGGTCAAGGGAAAGGATTGAAAGGGGATCAGGAAGCCTAAGTAAGTGGGAGAAAAAATCTGGCCACACTGAGGGTGCTGCATGGCTGGGAGCCATGGAAATGAGGTTTGGGGACTGCAGATCTAGGGAAGAGGGAAAGGAGGAGACAGAACAGAAGCCATGAGACAGCTCTTGTCAGCTGGACCAGATGAGGACTCCTGGGAGAACAGCAAAGGCTGAGACTTCCTCTCCCCATCTGTGCTGTCAAGGTCAGTTCTGCATTGCTTCACTCCTCCTCACAGTGGCTCCAGAAGGATCCCAAGCTGGGTCCCATACTGCTTCATTCTGGCCCCTGAGGCTGCGAGGCCTGGCTCTGGAGGGGTGGTATACGACTGCGATGCTGGGCCGTTGGTCTCTAGGTTCCGAGAAAGCTGGGGAGGTGGTGGGTGAGAATGAGATGGGGGTGGTGGGGAAGTTGAGGGGTCATTGTCCATACACTTACTGCCTCCCACACTTTTCCGTAGTGAAATCTGTGCTGGTTAATACCTTTCTTCCCATTTCTTTGTCTTCCCTAAACCTCTTCCCATTCCATATCCTGGACGTACCATCCTCCTGCCTCCTGTCTCTCCCCATCTTCTCTCTATGGCTCTCTTTTTTGCTGCTCTTGTCTCCCAACACCCCATTTCTGGCCATGGTTCCATGTGCCTCCTCCAAACTCTTTTCCTTGCTTCTCCCTCCCCATCCATTGGCTTCTTGCTCCTCACAGCAGAGGGGAAGGTGTACAGCTCAGATGAGGAGAAGCTGGAGGCACCAGCAGGAGACCCAGCAGGCAGCGAACAGGAGGAAGAGGGCTCAGGCGGTGACAGCGAGGACGACGGTTTCCTGGACAGTTCTGCAGGGGGCCCAGGGGCTCTTCTGGGACCTAAACCGAAGCTAAAGGGAAGCCTGGGAACTGGAGCTGAGGAGGGGGCACCGGTGGCAGCAGGGGTCACAGCTCCTGGGGGCAAAAGCCGACGGCGCCGCACAGCATTTACCAGTGAGCAGCTTTTGGAATTGGAGAAGGAATTTCATTGCAAGAAATACCTGAGCTTGACAGAGCGCTCTCAGATCGCCCACGCCCTCAAGCTCAGTGAGGTGCAGGTCAAGATCTGGTTTCAGA
The DNA here is from genome assembly GCF_002776525.5 of Piliocolobus tephrosceles. Classification (NCBI taxonomy): domain Eukaryota; kingdom Metazoa; phylum Chordata; class Mammalia; order Primates; family Cercopithecidae; genus Piliocolobus; species Piliocolobus tephrosceles. Next base: position 139,556,290 of record NC_045441.1, on the reverse strand, counting down.
ATCGACGGGCCAAGTGGAAGCGCATCAAAGCTGGCAATGTGAGCAGCCGTTCTGGGGAGCCCGTAAGAAACCCCAAGATTGTTGTCCCCATACCTGTGCATGTCAACAGGTTTGCTGTGCGGAGCCAGCACCAACAAATGGAGCAGGGGGCCCGGCCCTGAATGGGCGCCCAAGAACTTAGGAAGGCAAGGGATCTATACCTGAGCCTGCTCTGAGACTGTCAGGGTTCTGTGGACCAGAGGGGCTGCAACTGTGATTCTGCCTTGAGAGGGACTAGTTGGCAATTAACCTAGCCCTGAGTGTGTTCCTTCCAGAACCTGAGATGTGAGCACTTGGCCCTGAGCCTGTTCCAGAAACCTTCAGGACTAGGGGCTTCAAGGTTAAAGGGGCTGGGGTTCTAATTTCTGAGGAGCTGTTGAGACTGAGGTGGACTCCTGGGGAGGGGGTGGGTTCTAAGTTGCCTAGGGCCTGAAGGTTCTGTGGCGAATGCCCTGGAACAGCTTCTGATGGGTGGAGGGATCAGGTGATACCTAGCCAAGTAGATCGCAGCTCCTTATTTATTTGTGTAAATGTGTATATATGGAGCTATCTGTGTCTGTCCGTCTGTCTGCACCCCTGAGAGGGATTGGGAAGGTTGTTTCCTCAATCCTCAGCCAGAGTTCATCTGTCCTACTGCTTTGGGGTAGGCCCCATCTTGCCTCTCTTTACAAAGAAATGAAATGCAACCGTCACTGGCCTCTGTAGAAATTCTTCAGCACTCCCCCATCTCCCCCACCCCATGTTAACTACCTCTACCCCCGCGCTTTTCCACTAGGGCTGCCCACTGCTCGCTCTTGCCTCTATACCTCGTGCTCCTAACATGCCATCTCTTCCTGCTTCCCATTAAACAGGCAAGCTTCTCCAGCTCTGTTTTCTCCTCCTCGGATGAGCTGGCAGACTTTGGGGGAGATTAACTTCCTGTTGTATTATGAAGGGAAATGAAGTATTTGACCCTAGTTTAGCTGGGGTATGTCCAAGCCATCTAACTAGGTGGAGGTCACTAATGACTGGGGCGTTCATATCACCTGTGAGCTCATGAATAAATTGTTTTCTATGCAGAAGACGTGGCAGCTTAGTCTGTCTCTGCCACCCTTTGATATTCCGGATGCAAGGGCCTCGGGGGAAAGACCCACTTCCAGTTTTCTGTTCTTACGGCATTAACTGTCATCTCTTCTTCCCGTTGCACCATTTTGAAGCTTGGGATACCCCTACCTCTTCTGTTACAGAATGAGATCAGTTGAGGGGGGGCACTGCAGAGTGGATGGAACAGGAATGAATTTGTGTGACAGACATAGTAGAGGCTTGGGGATTGGAACAGCATTAGTGGACAAAGTGAGCACAGGGAGCAGGGCTCACAGATGCATCTGCAGACAGCAGGCAAAGGGCACAGAAACCAGTGGAAGTTGGTTTCATGGTAACTGGGCTTCCTGGGAAGAAATATGACCTGTATTGATTTGGGAGGGAAGATACAGTAGAGAGCAGAGCCATCGAGAAGAAAAATGGGCTGTGAATGAGGCCAAGAAATTCAGGAAATGAAGGTATTAATGTCAGAAAGGCGATGGAAGTACAGTCAAATACCTGGCCTCCTTACTCTCCTTAGAGGGAAATCTTCTGGCTATTCCTGATTCCTGGAATGGAAGACTTATCAACGTCTCATCACCCTGACACGTGCTGGACACTTCTTATGGCGAGACCAAGACAGCTCCCCTTGGCAGCCCATTTCTCCTAGCTGGTTTGGGCAACCAAACAAAGCAACCTGGAGCCATGACTGGTCATTAACAATGGTTCCACAGTTCTCCAGCTAGGACACACAGAGCAGGGCAGGTCTTCTTTATTTTTTGGCTAAATTTCAGCAGGGCTTGAGAATTAGGCTAAAAATATGTAGTCCAGACCAGCCCCATTCCCAGCCTGGTCTAGATCAAGGCCAAGTCTCCCTGATACCTTAGATCCAGCCTTCACAGGAAACCTATGGGGTTAGAACCATTTTTTTTTTGAGATGGAGTCTCACTCTGTTGCCCAGTCTTGAGTGCAGTGGCACAATCTCAGCTCACTGTAAGCTCCAACTCCCAGGTTCACGCCATTCTCCTGTCTCAGCCTCCTGAGTAGCTGGGACTACAGGCACCCGCCATCACACCCGGCTAATTTTTTTTTTTTTTTTTTTTTTTTTTGTATTTTTGGTATTTTTAGTAGAGATGGGGTTTCACCGTGTTAGCCAGGATGGTCTCGATCTCCTGACTTCGTGATCTGCCCACCTCGGCCTCCCAGAGTGCTAGGATTACAGGCATGAGCCACCGCACCTGGCCGTGGTTAGATCTTTTTAGGAGATAAGCCAGGCAGAGGTTGAGGATCACAGGAGCCATCGTCATTCTGGCAGAGCTGGAGCAGAGCTTCTGTGGCCATGTGCCCCCTGTGGTGGCAGGCAAGAGAGCACCTGGACAGGAAGGCCACAGATGAGAAGCAGCTCAAACCAAGGCCCCGATCTGCAGGGGTTTTCTGGCTCTACCTATGAAGCCTCCTAACCTGTTCAAAGCAGTATTCAACCAGCCCAAGCAGCTTGTTTTCCATAGGGAATCTGGAGGCGACCATTGCTAGTATTTGGAGCCCAGGCGCCTACTCCTACACATAACCCACGGCCCTGTCTCTATTTTGCCCTCTATTTTGCATCAGCCTTGCAAAAGGGGCTGTGGGCTGAGAAAATAAAGCCTGGCTTCCTCTGAAGAGTGTTACTTGCCTATTTACCTGCACAACACACCGGCCCACCACACCCAACATATGCTCATGGTGTTTTAGAAAGGGCCTATGTCAGGTCTGTGGGAATTTTTTTTACCCCTGAGATGGAGTCTTGCTCTGCCACCCAGGCTGGAGTGCAGTGGCGCGATCTCGGCTCACTGCAACCTATGTCTCCTGGGTTCAAGCAATTCTCCTGCCTCAGCCTCCTGAGTAGCTGGGATTACAGGCGCCCACCATTATGCCTGGCTAATTTTTGTATTTTTAGTAGAGACAGGGTTTCACTACGTTGGCCAGGCTGGTCTCAAACTCTTGACCTCGTGATCTGCCCACTTCGGCCTCCCAAAGTGCTGGGATTACAGGTGTGAGCCACTGCACCTGGTCTGTGGGAAATTTTTTTTTTAAAAAGAGAAGACAAGGGCTACCAGCAACGTGGGTCCAGGAATGGGACAGCAACAGACTCCTCAGAGGGCCAGGACTCTAACTCAACAAGTTCTCATCCTTTCAGAACCAGCAGGGAGAAGCACTTCCCCCAGGTCTTCCTTCTGGACTAAGGGATTCAGTCAGAAGGAAAAGCAGGAACTCTGGATTCTGCCCCCAGCTTGGCTTGGCAAGATGGTGGGAGTTAGGGCAGCTATTCTGGTGTCAGCCACCTACCTCCTCCCCTTTCCTCACAAGCAAAGCCCAGGCACAAGTCAGTCTATGTTGTAACACAGCTATCTGGAGAGAAGTGCTACCACTTATCCTGCGGCACCCTCAGTTCTTCTCCCGGGTACTGACTGACTCAAGTATCTCCCTGTACATCCTGCTGTATGGCCATTCCCAGACTTGTAGGAAAGGGGCAATGCTTACGCCCTCTCTCGGGGTACATTCTGGCCAGTACAGGGCGTGGCAACAAGCTTTCTACATAGAATATTGATGACAAATGAAGAGAGCAGCTGGAAAACCTACCTGATGGCTGGGCATGCCGGCTCACGCCTGTAATCCCAGCACTTTGGGAGGCCGAGGCAGGTGGATCACCCGAGGTCAGGAGTTCAAGACCAGCCTGGCTAACATGGCAAAAACCCCTCTCTACTAAAAATACAAAAATAAGCTGGGTGTGGTGGTAGGCGCCTGTAATCCCAGCTACTTGGGAGGCTGAGGCAGGAGAATCGCTTGAACTCGGGAGAATGAGGTTGCAGTGAGCCGAGATCGCACCACTGCACTTCAGCCTAGGTGACAGAGCGAGACTCTGTCTCAAAAAAAAAAAAAAAAAAAAAAAAGCTGCCTGAAGGTTGGGGAGGCAGCACCCAGTTGGAAGCAAAGAGCTTTGTGTCTTCTCATCAGGGGCCTTGTGCTGTGCTGCTGAAAACTCAACCACACCCTACCAAGGGAAGGCTGAAAGAAAGCAATGCACATAGGAGGCTGAGGAATGACCACCTGGGACCCAGCCAGCCAGAGGGAAGAAAACCTCAGAACATGGTAAACAATGAGAAGAACGGGACAAGCAGAGAGCAGAGCTGAGGGGCGCGCTTGGGAGGGCGGCGGCGACATAAAAGGGGGAAACAAGACCACGCACACAATCTGGTTTATTGGCTCATCATACACACACACATCAAATATGTACACAAACATAAATATTCCAATGTACAAAGTTTACATGGGACTCACAGATCACCCCTCGTCTCTTTCATCCAGCACCCCCAACCTGGGCCGTCCTCCTATTTCAGATGAAGGCGTGTGAGGGGCTGGCACTAGGAGGCAGGGGTCTGGAGGAGGGAGAGGTCCTGCTCCCCTCTCCTCACCGGCACCTCCGAAGGGTCCTGTCCCTTTTCAATGGCACCTTAGGGCAGAGGGTTAAATCCCTCATCCCTCTCTGCTGCAGCTCAGATCCCCAAACTCTCCTTGATCCCTTTGACTCTCCTCCCTAATTTCCTCTGCTTCGTCCTCTTGGCATGTCCCTGCTTCTCCATCTCTGTGTCTGTTCCCACAGTGCCTGCAAGGAGGATGGTCTTCGGGCCATGGAGTCCTTCTGGCCCCTCTGCCCTCTTCCTGGGCCTTATAGGAGGCTAGGACTACGGTGAAGCTCAGCAGAGGGGTTGGCGCCATTGGCAGGCTCTCTGTTGGGGGTAGGCACTAAGCCACAGCCCTCCCCAGGGCAGCCATGCTGGATCAAGATGTCAGCACACTCCTGGCTGCCGGCCCGGCGAGCATAGGCCAGTGGAGTCAGGCCCCGGGCGTCCCGGCTCCTCACGTCCACCCCGTACTGTAGGAGAAAACACAGGTTCACAGTTGGCATGACATGGGAGAAGACAGATTGGTTGTAGGGGAGGAAAGAAGAGGTGGCTTTCAAAGAACAAGGCTAAGAAGAGTGTGGTCAGGGCAGGCTAGAGACACGTGACTCACCCAGATGAGCAGCTGCGTGAAGACAACATTGGCCATGGCACTGGAGAGATGTAGAGCTGTCCGCCCATCCCCGTCCCCATAGGTCTCATTCACCTCCTCTTTGGAGCCATGTGCCAGGAGCATCACCAACAGCCGCAGGTCATCTTCCACCACGGCCCGGAGCAGCTGCTGCCCCAGCGGCACATCTGAGCTTGGCAGTGGGGCCAGGAAGAGCTTCTGTTCATACTTGGCCCGTATCCAGCGTTCCTTCTCCTCTCTGCAACCACAGGCCCATCAGGGCATGAGCCAAGGAAGGACACCAAGCAACGGTGGGGGGGAGCCAAGAAGGTGGGCAGGAAAGGAAGCAAGCAGCAGGGGGAAGAAGGAAGAAAGAGTGAGAGAAGATGAGACGGAGCAGAAAGGGAGGAGAGAAGCCTTGGAAACACCAGGCACACAGAGGGGCAGTGGGTAATGGAAAGGGGGGCGGGAGAAGCTGAAAGGAAGGGACACGGAAGGGAGGACCCCTGGGGACAGTAGGGATGTGGGGGCTGAGAGGGCAGGAAGATTCCAGGCAGGCCCGTGTTGCAGTTTATCTGGCCGTCTGAACTCTCTTGGATTGGCAGTGCTGGAACAAAGCGGGTGGGGGCCTGCACTGGGGGGCCATGCACTCCCCTATCTCCCACCCATTCTCCCCATCTCAGAGCTCCGGAGTGGGCGCTCTGCACCACACCGTGATAGGGGCCCTGCGCATGCGCCTCCTGCTGGCCCCTGACCTGCTGATAACGCTCAGAAAGGGCCCGTTGTTGTGAGGCGACTGAGTGACAGGCACCAGAGCAGGAGGGGCACCCCCAAGGGGCCAACTGCCAAGCAGAGCAACGGACAGTTTTAACCCTTCTAATACCATCACAGCCACTCCAATCTTCCCCATGCTGGGAGCCCCCAACGGTTCCCCCATTCCTGGCCAACTCCAGGGTGCCATCCGCTCACCTGCAGGCGTCAGGCCCTGGCTTGGAGTAGCCACCCAAGGCCCCCTCCCAGACGCTGTTGGCGAGGGCATTGCCCATGGCAGTCATGACAGCCAGCAGCTCAGGCGGCCAGTCATCGAGGTCGAGGGAGCGCACCCGGGACAGGTGAGCCCCCAGGTGTCGGTGGATGCCCGAGCACTCAATGCACATCAGGGCACCCAGGTTCAGGCTGGCCCAGTCTGGATCTAGGCAAGGAGAGGACAATGATACAGCGGCAGCAGGCAGGCCACCAGAGTTTGGGACAACTCCGGAAGTCTTCCCTGCCCTCTTCCCTGCTCCTTGATGCCTGCGGAGCTTTCCCTGGGCTGTCCCCAGCTCCCAGCCCCACCAGCCCTGCACTCACTAGGTGCATCGCAGTCGATACAAAAGCTGTTGCCACGAACGGTGCGGACCGCCTGCACAGCCAGAGCTGTGTTCTGGTTCCCCAGTCGAGCCTGTCGCACAGCAGGAGAGACAAGGGGCGGTTAGTCAGTCATGAGGCCCCTTTCAGTCCCACCCCAGCCAGGTGCTCTGTGGGGGCCCAGTCACTCTGTACCCACCTTGTCCTTGGCACTGCGGCAGCCCTGCAGGCTGGCAAGGATCTGGGCCTGCACACTCTGAACCCACAGCTCCCGCTCCTCCGCCGTTGAGGCCTCGAAGTGCCACGTCTGCCCGGTGAGGGACACCACCACGAATTCAAACGACTCCTCTGCCTCTGTTGGGGGTGTTCATGCCATCAGGGCTCCTGGCCCGTGGGCACACCCAGGGCATGCTATCGCCACAATGCCACTCACTACCCTGCTCCACTGGCACGTGTCCTCCCCTAGATCCTTCCCCAGCCACAAGGCCACACGCTCCAGGACACCTCGCAGGGGGAGGCCAGAGTAAACCTGCAAGACTGGTGTGAGCTCCCAATCCGCCTTCCCAACCACCTGTGGAGCTTAAGTGAAAACAGATGGGGGGTGCAAGATCTTGGCACCCCTGGCACTGCCGGGAATGGGTGTGAAATCAGTGGGGTGCTTCCCAGAGAAAGAGCTCAGTATCTGGAGAAGGATGCGATGGGGTGCTAGGAGGCAAACACTGGGAGAGGGTGGGGGAGGGCGGGTGTGGGCACCATCCGTACATGTCAGCTGCAGCCGCCTCATTTTGCAGCTCATTAAACCCAATATTCCTGACGGCGTCAGCGTGGGGCTCATGGGAGCTGGGCCCCTCCCCCACTGCCATGGCATAGACAGGCAGGAAGGGCAAGTGGATGGGGGAGAGGAGGACAGGTTTTCTCTAGGACCTGGAGTATGTGAGCAAAGAGGGGCCTGAGGGCATCTGTAGTGACAAGCACTGAGGGCTGGACTGTGATCCCAAGCAATGTGGTGAAGCTCTTCCAAGCTCTGCTCCCCCAGGCCCCAGAAGACAGCCGCGTGAATCTCATTCCCAATGGTCACCGCCCCATGGGTGAACATTCCTAACAGCAGTGTGACTGTGTCCTGGGGGCTGGGAAGACAGCACAGGTGCCTATGGTAAGGCCCCAGGGTGAACCCCAGCTCTGCCAAGGCCATCCCTGCTTGTAAGTCCTCACTGCATCTTGGCCCCAGGCAACCTCACCTCAGTGACACCGACATCGCCTGGAATTCCTCCTCTGCTGGGCCCTTGTTCTCAGGGACTGTTAGCAGAACCGCCTTCCCATAGAAATAGAACCGGCGCCTCCTTCCCCAGGCACCACCACTGCACCTCACCTTGCTTTCGACCACAGCCTTTGAACTACGAGATCTCCCTGATCATTTGTGGGGCTCAGTCTGCCGGACCAGAAGCGAGACCCCATGCTGTAAGTACTAAGCATCACTGTCGCAGGCTGGCTAGGTGTCTCTGCTCCCCTGACCCATACCTCTACCCTGACAATTAGAGCAGAAGCGAGACATTATGAGTCTATGGAAGTGTTAAACTTATTTGGGAGCAAAGAAACTCCAATCACCAAGAAGAGGCAGGTTTTGAAGATACTTTGGGGAAAATCTGAGGAGCAGCAGTATAATCAACAGAGGAAGAGAAAGGTCCTATGGAAGAAGGCTTCAGGACCTGGAACTCCTTAGCCTAAGGAAAACTAAGGAGAGACTCGGCCAATCTGTACACATGTATTAAGCACCTAGTAAATACCCAGCACTTATTAAACTCAGGATGACACAAGAGACAGAAAACACAGGTCCTGCCCGGACATCTTAGAGGAGCTACTGATGTAGCAGTCTGCTGTCATTTACCTTCTTTAAGAATAAATGAAGTAAGCCCACATTTCAACAGAAAGGGTTTCAGTTCGCAGAAGAACTTTTCTAAGATACCAGGTCTAGATTACCAAAAGAAGTTGTAGAACTACTTTGATTAGCAACTACTAGAAAGTGCTTAATCCAATGAATACAAAAAAAAAAAAAAAAAAAATAGGTGTTACTTTTAGGGTACTATCCCCAAGACCCACTGCCCACCTCCTGTGCCCGGTTTCCCTCTGGGTCCCCCTAACCTTCAGCAGCACTGCTGGGGCCGTCTGGTCGGGGGGTCCCGGTGCTCTTTTTCCTCCGGTGCTTCTTCCGGTTGGAGTGGGGAGATGGGGGAGGATCCAGCTTGGGGCTGGAACTGAGTACCTCAGCTGGGCCACTGGCTGGTGAGGGGAGAGTTGGAGAAGTGTGGGAAGAAGGGAGGCAGAGGAGGGGAGGGGCGCAGGGCACTGGGAGGAGGAGAGGACCAGTCCTGCCAACTGTAGCTGGGCCACACTCAGGAGAGCCAGACGGACACCTCTCTCTAGGTGAGGTCTGCCTGGGCTTCCCAGTCCCAAAGCTCCCCAGCCTTGGAGGAGGCAAATGTGGAGAGAGAGTAGGAAACTTAGGCAGAACAGGATGGAGGCAAAGGGAGGAAGCTGCCTCTGCAGCCTGGAGGGGTGGAAGGCAGCCCAGGGAACTCACGGGGAGCTGAAGCCCCAGCAGCTCCGCACCAAATTTATCCTCAATCACACTCCCCGCTCCTCACAATTAATAGCAGAATTAGAAACAATCAGGAGCTGCCTAATTACTGTCAATTAGAGCGCGCTAATCAAGCTCCGTCTCCCACACCCCGCCCTGCGCTCACCACTAAATGTCAAACTTCATTAGAGGCAGACACGCTCCCTCCCTCCCTGCCTTCCTCCTTCCAGACTCAACAGAGGGCCCTCATGCAGGCCAGCACAGGCCACTGGACCGGTGACCCAAGGCAAGGGCCCCTGGCTCCCCTTCTCCTGCGCTCCAAGCTCACTTCCCCCAGGGGTGGGCTGGGCGTGGATCGAGAGGTGGGGCAGATCCCTGTGCTGGCACCGCCCAGCTCCTCCCTCAGCCCACGCTCCTGAGGCCATGGCAGCTCAGAGGCTGGGCCTCAGGGCTCCTACTGGGAGGGCTCAAGGAAGGCCTCTGGGAAGCCAATTAGGGAAAGCACCCTTGGTTGGGGTGACAGTGGGGCACCCTGGGTCTTCCTGTCATTACACCATCGCTCAGGACAAGGGCATGGAAAGGGCAAGGGACAGGAGAGCTGGCTCCACGCCCTTTTGAGCCTTTAGAACTGCCGATGGGGTCTGTGGTCAATGGTGAAAGTAAGAAGTAGGGTCAAAGGGAAGAAAAGCAGAGAGAGAAAGAGAACAGACAAAGGGGCAAATGGAAGAGCCTGGAAGCAGGTGGAAGGGGCAGGCGGGAGACGGTGGAGTCACCAACCCCCCCTAGGATGGGTGGAGGCCTGTCTGAGGGGGCAGCACAGGTGGAAAACGACCTTTCGGGACAACTCCACAGGGACCCCCCTCCACTCCACAGTAGCGGGTAAGATGCTGCTGCCTTCGGAACGTGGCTCACAGGGCTTAGAGCGCCCAGCCTCCGACCTCCCTACTCAGCCGCTTCCCTGTCCCCCTGCCGGGAGGCTGATGAGCTGACTGCGCGGGGGGCTGATGGGGATGCGGGAGCCGCCACCAGCGCCGCCTGGGGACGAAGGGGAGGAGGAGCTGCAGAGGGCGGGCCTCTAGCGCTGGCCCTAGGCAGGGCTGCAGGCGACCGGGTCTCTGGGGAAAAGGGCTGCACGTGGAGGCTGGAGAAGGGACAGCGCCTCTACTCTGCTTCCAAGACAACATCAGTACTAGCCCCAAAGCAAGGTCTCTCTGACAAGCCCTGGAGGCCCAGCTGGGCCCCACCCCTTGGCCTGGACACTGTCCCACTGCAGCCTCCCAAGCAAAGAATGCTGCCCAGTTCCCCTCCTCTCTGTCACTGGGGCCCCAGAAAAGGTGGGAAGCAGCAGAGCCACCACTCACCAGGGTGCTGCATGCCTGGGGGCAGGGAAGTGGTGACCTCACTCCACTGGTCGGCGCTGGAAACGGAGCAGGAGCGCTGGTGCAGCCCCTCAGGGCGCGGGCCAGCCCAGGCCGAGCTGCTGAGGGGGCGCTCAGAGTGCAGGGATGCGCTGCTGGCCGAGTGGGGGGCACCTGGGGGTGGGAAGGGTCAGACTGGGAAGGGAGGCCGGGCCCGGGAGAATCCTCAAATATACTGTCCTAAAAATAGGGCTGCAGGGCAGAGCCGGAGAAATTCCAGCAGGGCACTGGTTCATCAGGTGGCGGGCCAGCTTCTGGGAGAGCCAGAGGCCGCGCAGGGGCGCTGTGTGCTTTAGGAAGCAGCCTGTCCCCAGATCTTCACACCCTCCTCTCTCCATGAGCAGAAAGGTCTACAGCTCTGTCCCCTCACTGTGATCTGGGAGTAGGGAGAGGTCTCTGCATCAGAGATCTCCCAACTTGTGGAGCTGGGTGGTGCTGACGCCCATCTCTGCAGCGTTCCTTGTGGGGGTCCTCCTGGCTTGGGCCCCTGCACCCTCCATTCTAGTCCAGATATGCCATTTGCTTTGCCTCAGCTTTACCGCCATTCTGACGAGAAATAACTGTATCAAATTCAAGTAATTATGTCTAATTAGTATTAGTAATTATCCTGTTGGGCTGGAGAAAATTAATCTTTCGTTTCCCATCAGGGAAGAATGGCAGAGCCAGGGGGAATCAAAGGCTCTAGGAAAGCCAAGGCTGGGGCAGGCGCAGCCGGCAGTTCAGGAGGACAGAGAGCGGCACGATTCTCCCACCTCACTCCCTGGCTGAGCCCCTGCTGGAGAGATTCTGGGAACAGCCACGGGGCCTCAGAGGCCTGTGACACTCGAAGGCCTGAGTTGGAACACCGAGAACCTAACCTTCCTTCCCCTTCTTCAGTTCACCCAAGACTGAGACCAGAAGGAAATGGCCCTAGGAGGTCTAAGAACAGGGGGGCCAAACCTGGGGTGCTTGAACCTTGAAGCCGAGGAGCCAGCCAGGTGCTGGACGTTAGTGAGAAAGCAGAGAAGGGGCTCGGAGCTGGCCAAAGCTGGAGACAGCAGCCTGGGCCCAGCCAGGGGAAGGGCAGGCACCAGGCCCCACACCAGCCCTGCAGGCGGTGGGACTGAGGGGAAGCCTATGGGGAGGCGGCACCGGGCTGCAGCAGCTGGAAGGGAAAGGAATGGCCCAGCGTGTCACTGCTCTGCCACTGGGATGACGCCTAAAGGCAGGCAGCAAGTTTTATGTTCCTCTTGTATGTGTCACAACACCCCCAACACGACCAGACACATAGTAAGTACTTAGTCACATACGTGCAGCACTGAGGCTACAGGCCGGTCTCCATCTCCAGGCCCAGAAGGCACACACAGATGCTGCCTCTTCAGAATCCTGCCCACCTCCCCTCCTCCGCCCTCACAGGTCCCGCCTCAGGAAACCCTCCGGGGTGCACACTCGGTCCCTCATTTCTGAGACACCTTGCTTCTCCTCACGCCTGCTTTCATTGCCTTCCAGGTTCCAAATCGTATTCCCCTCATCCCTAGCCCCATCCAAAGACATCACAGGCCCAACTTCCTCCTCAAGCCCCCAGCCCAAAACCCTGAGGGAGGGAAAGTGCTTTCCCTTTCCTTTGTTAATTCTCCCCTCATTACGCCTGCAATCCCACAATCAGTGTGCACTGTAATTGTCGAATTTGATGCTAATGATTAATGAATTAAACATGGAGCCATCAATTAGTCCTCGGAGGATAATTCTGCATAAAGCAGCGGATAATGTAATTACAGTAACAAAGATAATGAGATGTTAACATCGCCCGGTGAGCGAGAGACATGTGTGAGTGTGCATGAGGGTCGGTGTCGGCACGCGGCAGCGGGCTGCGGGCCGGGTGGGCACCGTCCGCGAGCTCCTGCGTGTGGGCGCTGTCAGTACAGGAGCAAGAGCACAGGGCTGCCTCCTCCATGCCACTGCCGCTCCCAGGTGAGGGATGTCAGGGATACCAGGTGAGGGATGTCAGGGACAGGAACGGGACAGGACAGCGCCTTCTCGTGTCCCTCACTCTAGGGAAACAGCCCGGCTGTCCTCTGGCTCCCTGGCGTGAGGAAAGGGACTCGCTTGGGCCTGCTCCTCACTTTGGGATGATAAGAGAAACCTCAAGCTGACCCAAGGGGCTCCTGGGGGCCGATGCCAGAGGGCTCCCTGCAGCTCTGTCCTGCTCTCCGGGAAGAGCACTGAAGACTGCCTGTGACCCGCCATCAGGCCAGTGCAACCCCACAGCAGGCTCAAGGCCCCCCACTGGCAGAGCCCCATGATGGGCAGTGGCTACTTTCTCCTCCTTGGCTTCCTTCCTTCCCTCCATCCACCTCACAGGCTTCCTTTCTGAGCTCAGGGTGGCTTGGAGGAAAGAACATGGCTCTTCAAGTCAGACCCAATTAGGCTGAGCCCTAGGTCTCCCACTTCCTGTGGAATTTACAGACAAGTCTGTTAGCTATGCCAAGCCTCTGTTTCCTCGTTAAAATGGGGACAATAATGTCCACTTCAGAGCTGCTGTGGACCTGGGGCCTGATGCAGAGACATCTGCTGCATATGGCACATCTCAGTCGTGTCAGGCCCCTCCCCGGCCACTCCCCTGCCTTCAGCCTGGTCCATGGCAGTTCTGCGAGAGCGGGCCCAGCACACCTGTTTCAGGAGCCTTGCCTCCAACGAGGACCACACCTGGAGGCATCATTGCGCCTTCCTTCCCTCTAACCTGGGCTTTCTCAGCGGAGTCCCATCCGCATTTTGAGTGAGACAATTCTTTATTGTTTGGGGTCTCTCCCATCCATTCCAGGGGACTTCGTATCCCCAACCACTTGTCCACTAAGTCTGTCACATCCTCCCCTCACTGTGACAAGCACAGGCCCTCTAGGGAGGTGACTCACCCAGCTGCAGACCTGTGCTACCAGGCGCTGACTGCTGGGACAGGGCACAGGAATGGCCCCAGCCTGGCAGGGTTTGGGGCAGCTGTTCCTGGGCCCAGGAACGAGATACAATGGTCTAGGACAACGTCGGGGATACTGAAGTCTCGGGGAAAGCAGTCGGGAGTCAGCGGCTCTGGAATGAGGGAAACGAGTGTGGAAGGACGGACCCTGGAAAAGCACAGGGCCTGGGGCCCGAAGGAGGAGGAGTGAAGCGGCACTAGGAAGGGAGTTCCTTGGGACAGGAGGCCTTTCGCCTGAGCCAGCACTATCAGTTGAAAAGGCAAGAACACGACAGCGCTTCACTGGAGTTTCCTGCCTCCAGCTCCTGTCTAAATTCAGTCCTCTCTGAGCAGAGATCCCACCTCTCACTCAGGCCTGAGAATATGCACCAGCTTGACCCCAGACAGCTCCGTGCCTCCCCCATCCCCACGTCAACCTTGGCTGAGATGCTGGCCATGCACCCAGAGGCACTGCCCCCACCCGTCGCCTGCCTTGGATCCGGATGCAGAGATGGGCCTAGGACCACCAGCACCACTGCCCAAACATGACACCGCCTGGCCCCGGCTGGCATCCAGATCAACTGCTGGTCTAGACATTTGCTGCCACCTCAATTAACTCCACTAGGGCTGCATTAGGGCACATGTCTTTGGCTGAGGTGACCTTGAAGTGTGATGCTGGCCAGCACCCTGTGCCCAGGCTGAGAAGCAGCCAAGCCCAGAATGCCTGCCTGCCTGGGCTCCATAGCAGCCACCCTGCAGACCCCACCTCAGCAGCCGCCTCACCTGTGCCCCCACCCAGCTGTGTGTTACTCCGCTCCACGGACAGCCCGTTGGCACGGGGGCTGGTGCCCGGGGCTGTGGCAGGTGTGGCTCGGGGCAAGCGCTTCCCTGGCACTTTCACCGTTGTCCGCAGCAGGTCAATCTCCTTGCCGTGGATGTTCTGCATGTAATCCTAAGGCCGGGTGGGGGAGACAGATGAAGACGGTTAGCAGCAGTCACTTCAGCACTGAGCCTCGCAGCTCCCAGGTCTCTCCCTGCTGTGGGAGGGAAGGAAGGCTCCAATCTTGAAAAGCAGGATTCAGATCGAGACCATCCTGGCTAACACGGTGAAACCCCGTCTCTACTAAAAAATACACAAAAACTAGCCGGGCGAGGTGGCGGGCGCCTGTAGTCCCAGCTACTCGGGAGGCTGAGGCAGGAGAGTGGCGTAAACCCGGGAGGCGGAGATTGCAGTGAGCTGAGATCGCACCACTGCACTCCAGCCTGGGCGACAGAGCGAGACTCCAGCGAGACTCCGTCCAAAAAAAAAAAAAAAAAGAAAAGAAAAGAAAAGCAGGATTCTAAGCCACAGAATGTCTCTGAGTCTGGGTTACACCTCGATCTCCACGGTGCTCAAAGTAGCTCTAGGGGGACTCTGCCAGGAGGGAGGTAGAGTTGGGGGTGGCTAAGGACCTGGAGCTAAGCGCTGAGGCTCAGGCCTCAGGAACAACAGCTTCGGAGGCAACAGCACAAAGCAGGCGGAGTGTTGGGCCATGCTGGGATTTAGGGAGAGAGCCCCTGGCTGAGGAGGGGAGCGGAGAGTCTCGGGGACATGGATGACAGGGTGGCCACCAAGCACCGCAGCCCTCACCTGGGCATGAAGAAACTTCTAAAGCCTAGCGTAGTCCCAGCCCTCAGGACAGTGTCTGATAATCAACACTTGTCGCACAGTTTAAAGGGAAGCCTCCAATTCTTTCTGCTGGACTTTGGAATACAGCAACAGGTGGTCTCACAGGTCCCACCGATTCCCTGCGGCAGTCATCGTCATCCCGTCATGTCATCTGCCTGTCACGTGCAGGGTATTTACCATCCTACATCGGTGTATTTATACATTCCACGTATGACCTCGTGTGATCCTCACTACCTGAGGGAGGTAGTGCCTGTTTTGTAGATGAAGGAACTGAGGCTTAGAAAGGTTTATCTGCCCAGGAACACACAATTAAACGGTAGCAGAGTCAGATTCAAGCCCAGCTTTCAGATTCCCAAGCCTGTGCCCTGTATGCAGGCTTCCTCCAGCCTGTCCTGGGCTCGGGACTCACCCTGCCTTCAAGTCAGGGCCCCGGAGATGGGGGACCACTTTGTGCTTGAACTCCCCCCACCATTTAGGGAGCACCACGGCCGAGTGCAAGGAGGGAGGGTGGGGGCCTGCAGCTACCTGGCCTGGAGCCCCCGCTGGGCCTCCTGCTTCCAGCCTCTCCTCCAGAAGCTTCCCTTTAAACTGTTCAACACGTGTTTATTATCAGACACTGTCCTAAGGGCTGTCCCAGCCTGTTGCCTCCTGCTTCCGTGTCCCTGTCACTGTCCCTGAGCTCTGCGGCAATTCCTAGCTAATGCCCTTGGTAGAGTGGCACAAATTCCTCTCCATGGGTCTATGGCCCTTCCTGAGAGAAGAACCTGGGTGGTGGTGCCAGTTTAACTTCTGACTGAATTACACTGATTGGACATAAATCTGCTCGTCCTTTCCCTCCATGAGCACCCCCGGAATGTCTGCACGCTGAGGGCGGTCGTGTGAGGAGTCTTCCCAGGCACGGTCCCCCTATGCTGAGGAGCCCGGCCTTCACCTTTACCGCTCTGGCCATCAGACTGCTTTCCCCTGAGGCTGGCTCTGTCTTCTCACCCCGTTAGCTCCAGGGAAAACCGACACCGTTATCTGCTGAAAAGAGCCTGGGGGCCTGCTGCCTCTTGGGAAGCAGTGGCAGGGCAGGAAGTCTCGCCAGGCTCCCTCTGGGAGGAATAATGAGGACAGCAAATAGACGAGGAGTCACCTGGTCCCTGGTCACTAAGAGAAGGTGAGGACGTTACCACCTAGATGGAGGAAAGAGGCGCCAAACACCAGCCTCCACCTGCACTTCTGTGGCTGGGCTGGACATCACCCACAGCTCCATGTCATCAGGGGAATGGCGGAAAGGCCTGGCGTCAGCACGCGGCCTCCCTGCCCAGGTCCAGCCCTGTGGGTCTGGCCGAGTTCGCAGTCGCCTTCATTCTCAAGGTGGCTATGGCATCTTCCCAGGCAGACAGCCCTTCAGGAATAGGACCAGGGCAGTAACCAGCCACAGCAGAGGAGCCACGCCTAGAAGGTGTGTTCAGGAAGGAGCCCCCACTCCCTGCCACGGCTGCTCCTGGCAGCCCTGGGCTTACCTGTGCCCTCCTGCCACCCCAGTCCTCTGTAAGGGACAGTACCAAGTGCCTGGCCCCAAGCACACATGTGCTAAAGTCTTGTTCGTTGTCCCAGAACCACAGAACGACATAACCGAGGAATCAGTGAGCCTCCCGCCCAGGCAGGATCTCTTTTAACAGCCGCTCGGCCCACACTTGGCGGAGCGGCACTCTGCCCACAGCTTGGGGCCTTGCCAAGGTGGCTGGGAAGGAAGCAGACCCAGGAGCCCCTCCTGCCCTCCCAGCGTACCTCCATCCATCCTTCTCCAGCACACTGGGCTGCACGCCACTGGCCCCACTGGCCCTCTATCTTGCTTTCAGCCCAGTGTCGACTAAATGACTTCACTGCCTCACCGGCTCTCGACTTGCATCCCACAGATTCAGCTTCCCGTCCCTGGTCCCCGTCAGCAGTCCCTGTACACAATCACATCTTAGATCGGCTACTACAGACAACAGTCAACAGCTGG
Organism: Piliocolobus tephrosceles; assembly: GCF_002776525.5. Taxonomy (NCBI): domain Eukaryota; kingdom Metazoa; phylum Chordata; class Mammalia; order Primates; family Cercopithecidae; genus Piliocolobus; species Piliocolobus tephrosceles. Next base: position 139,539,211 of record NC_045441.1, on the reverse strand, counting down.
CTGGGCCAAAGGCACAGCTGCACTCCCTCCTTAGGGGAGGGGCTTGGGCTGCTCTAGTTCACAAGGAGGTCACAGAAGCTGCAACAGTTTTCAGGCCCCACGACAGCCGTGGGATGCCCAGGCTGGGACATGGCAGGAAAAGCTGACCCCATGCCAAGAAGAAGAGTTGCACAGGTAGACTCCGTTCGGAGCTAAGGTGCCAGAAACTGGCCTCAGGGGAAAGGATGGCCCAACTTCAGCATCTCTGATGGCACCAGCCAGACACTCCAAATTCCCAGGGCAGGCTGGCGCCCACAGCCCCAGACTCCACACCCTCGTGCCCGGGCAACCCTGGAGCCTGGGCCCAGAGGAGAGCGGAGAGAACCTTGAGGAGCAGCAGCAGGGATGGGAACCTCAGGCAGGCAGCAGCGTTTCCCTCCGTCAGCAGAACGGGGAGCATGGTGGCAGTGGCGGCTGCTCAGGAGAGCGGTCACCACGGCTGCCTTTATTTCCCACCATCAAACAGCAATTTCTTCCCCAGCCTCCTCGCTAATTACCCAGCCAGCGTTCTCATCTCGTTTTATTACTGGAATTAACAACGAGTTCAGAGCGTGGAAAGCTATTAAGATGTGTGATTAAGCCACATTCAATTAGTTTCTACAAACAATTTAATTGATGTTGCAGATAGAATTAACAGAAGGTGATTGTGTGAATGGCTCCGCTGGCTGCAAAATGGGGGAGGCTGTGGCGGGCTCTCTTGGGCCAGGCGAGAATCGGGCGTGGGGCTCAGGGCTGGCCCACGAACTCATCCGGTGTGTGTCCTGTCCCGCCCCGCCCCCATCCATAGGTGAGTTACCAGCCCCAGTGCCCTTGGGGCTCAGGGGAGACCCTTGCTGGAGAGGAGAGCCAGGCTTAGCCCAGAGTTCTGTGGGAGCCTGTGGAGTTGCTGGAGCTCCGTCCTCGACATGCTTCCTGCCGGGGTTTAGGGTTTGAAGAGCCCCAGAGAGAAGCGGCTGCTCACAGGTAGGGAGGCAGCCTGCTCACTGCTGGCAACTGAAGAGCACGCTCAGGTTGGAAGAAGGTGGCCGGGGAGATGGAGGAGGTGAGGCAGTAGCCCCGGAGGGAGGGAAAGTGTCGTGGCGGGGGAGGGTGGCGTGGCACAAAGTGAAGCGGCCTCTGCCAGAGCTCCACAGAGAGCGTGAGCACGTGGAGCCACAACCGGCCATGCCTCCACTCGTGCTTTTGCACCATGTGTAGCCAAGTATGCTTTGGGGCCTGTGACAGGATCTGGGTGCCAGGACTTCCAGGCCTGGCCTTGCAGGGTGAATCCTAAGAACTCACACAGTGCAACAAGTGTGGCATGGAGGGGCACTCCTGGGGGGCTCAGATACCCACCCTGGCCCCAGGCAGGCAAACCTGGCTCCCTCCTCACTTGACAACACTCGCCCTGTTAGTAACTCTTACATGACTCTCTCAGTCAGCCCCAGAGGGAGGTGCTCTTAGCAAGTGCAGAAAAATCTGGGTAATACTCACAGCCAAAGTCATAGGTCCAAGTCTTAGCCCCCAGCCGGGAGACTCTGAAAACCCCCTGAGCTCTGCTCTCCAGCTGGCTGTGTTCCCTCTACTGAAACCAAAACCCAGCCCAACCCCACAACCCACCCTTTCTTCCACATCCCAAGACACCCTCTGCCACTCCTCTTCATCCTCGCTGCCTCCACCGTTGGCAGAGGGCACAGACAGTGCACCAAGCTAGGGTCACATACAACAAGAGAGGAGCAGGTAAGAACCTGGCAAAGGGGGAAGGGGAAGGGCAGCTCCACACAGGTGGGGAAACAGGCCCATTCCCAAGCTCTGCCACCGAGATGGGCAGCTGGACATGAGCAAAGGGCACGGCTAAGCTGCCTGCTGGTGTCGGCCGTGAAATGCCTTAAGCTGGGACTTAGCAGACTCTGGTGTGGTCTCCTGGCCTCAGCACTCCTACCTGGGACTTCCTATCTGTGAGTGGCCCTGAAACCCTTGGAGCCTTTCGACAGCGAAATACTGGGGCTCTCCTTGTCTTCTGGCCTTTCCTTTAGTGTAGGGCTCTCTGTACACAGTAACAAAGCCTGGTGCCCACAAGAGTGCCCTTTGGCCTCCTACGATACTTTCTGCCTCTGCCATCAGCGCTCTTCCCAGCAGGCTTGGCTGCCTCTCTCATCGCCTTGCAAGGACTCGCGAGCGGGACAAGGTCTGTGCCCGCGGTGGGGAGTGGGGGGCTGGAGCAGGAGCTCAGGAGCTGCACTGAATGCGGGTGCTCCCTCCTCCAGTCTCCCAGGTACCAGGCCCTGCCCTGTGGAGTAAGGCATGTTAGGAAGGGCGAGGGGCTGACTGGCGTTGTCCCCTGAGCTGACGGGGAGGACCATTGCCTGAGGATGGTCAGATACCCAGAAGCCCGGGAGGGCTAGGCCTTCTCTGCGTGTTTTCTCTGCAGGACTGCCTGGGTGGTGCTCTCGGGCCTGGGTGACGGCCAGGACACAGGGACCCAGCACCTCTCGGGTCAGGCCTTCCTGACATTGGGTGGATTTAGAGGCAGGCCCAGGGCTTCTGGGGGGGGGGGGGGGCACGCGCTGTGCTCGAGGGGCTCCACAGGAGAACTCATTAGCCACACAGTGGGGTGGTGACAGAGACGGATTCCGGTGACAGCTGTGTGCTGGAGCCACGCAGTGAGGGGAGGGAGGAAAGAAGGGTGGAGGGAGCTGCACAGGGGCCACTCCAGTCACCACAACACCCCCCAGCTGGGACACAGGCCACGCGGCCACCAGACCCTCCTAACCACAGACAAGGCTACCCTCACTGTCATCCCGGGAGAACTGTCTGAGGCTCTAGCCCATTCTCAACAGCCATGGTCCTCTACCATCCCAGGCCTAGGAGCCCACAGCTCCCCACTGGCACTGCCCAGCTTAACACAACTGCTGGGCAACATTGGCACCCCAACTAGAAATTCTGTGGAAGTGGCTGAATCCCCCACCTTAGACAACTAGAAAGTCTGATATACAGCTTGACTGCCCAGAGGGCGAGGGAGGGGCCAGCCGGGTCTTGTGCACGTCCCAAGCTCCAGTGCGAGGTTCCTTCTCCAGAGATGATCCATTCGAAATCACTAAGGTCTGCTTCCCCCCAGTCCTGGAGCCTGCTCGCTGCCCACATTCTGTTATCCTCCCTCTGCCCTCCCCATACTCCGCCAGGAGACTCCTCCTCCCAGACTCACATGCAGGCTGGGGTGATAGGTGAGCAGCCCGTTGTCACAGAGTGTCACGTACTTCTTCTTCCACTCCTTGTTCAGGGACTTGCCGCTCCGCTTCAGCAGGATCCCCTGAGAACAGAGGTCTGATCAGAAACCAGGAGCCAGCCCCGGAGGAGCCAGCCTCACAGGGCATGGGAAGGCCATGATGTCATTAGGCAATGCCCTCCTCCCTCCCTACTTCTCCTGGGCCACTTTGAGCAAAGCAGCCTTTAAGGACCTATCACTGAACTTGGGAAGGCCCCTCAGACCAGTCCTTCCCCAGAACTCGGCTCTCCCCCATCATCCACCAGGAAGCAGCTGGACCACTGCTCTGGCAGGTGGGCATCTTCCCTCCCCAGTGTGTGGAGCCACCTCCACAGGAGAAGCCTGTCAGGGGTGTAGACCGTCGGGCGTAGATGATCGGAGGTGTAGACAGTCAGGGGTATAGATGGTCAGGAGTAGACGCTCAGGGGTGTAGACAGTGGCCATCAGTGATGCTCCTCCCCAAGAGGCTCCAAGGGTCAAAACAGCAGAGATTTTGGTAAGGTCCTGGCCTTCCACCCCCTATGGTAGCTCCATAATAGGGCAGAAAATCCCCTAATTGTCCCAAGCATCCCCTAGACCACCAGGCCAGGCAGCAGGGAGAGCCAGCCTTCCCTCTCAGCAACCACGCTTCCTGTGTAAGTCAGTGAGACTCGCTGAACACAGAGGCTGGATGGATGGCTAGAAGGACAAGCGAAAGTGCCACAGCAAGGAGCCTGTCCCGGGGACAAGGCCTGGGCCACAGCTGACACCCAGTAAACATCTGTTGGAAGAACTGGGGAAAAGCCCTCTAAAACCCGGGCTGTCAGACGACTAATGCAGGAGATAGACCCCACTAGGAAGATGGCAGGAGACGACGCTCAACCACAGCTGTGGCCTCCTTCCCAGGAGAAACCTACTCCCTCTAGTGAGAACCCTATAAAGACGTCCTCACTGGCTCAGGCTCTCTCCCTCAAACAACACACAACAGCAGTAGGACTAGCGTACTCTACGGCTAAGGTCCTTGGGCTCTGGAGATGCCCTGGAGTCATCCTCAATTCCGGCCGCCCCCTCCCCTCCCCAACACGCAGATCAAAGAAATAACCAAGTGTGAGGGATGGACCCAGCTCCCGGCCCCTGTCCCGACTCCCCTCACCCCACTGGGCGTGCTTGCCTCTCCCAGGCAACAGCTGGGAATGGGAGGCAGGGGTCATTCAGGACTAGGGAGTGCCACAGTGGAGACCAGGGGCAGATCCAGGACCAACATCACCATCCATGGGCCCCCATCCTCCAAAACCCCCACCTCAAGAGGGCTGAGAAGAGGCAGTGCTCCCTGGAGACTTCAAGGCAAAAATCCCACAAGAGGAAGAGGGGCACAGGTAGATCCACAAACGGGGGGCTGAGTGTGGGGCTCACCCCTAGCTGGGAGAGCAGAAAGGGCAGCACCCCCAGCAGGGACCCTTGAAAAAGCAGACTCTGCCCATACTTAGAGAAGGGGGCACCCAGAGAGGGAAGAGGCCCCAGGATGGCATCTCCTTTAGGAACGGAGAGCCCGCCGGAAGACAGCCAACAGCACAGGGACTAAGAGATGTAGGCACGAGGAAATGGCAGTCCCTTGTCTGCAGCTCGTGGTCCTGACACCCAAGGGTAGGGGGTGAATACGGGACTCAATTGCACCTTCCTCCTCTAAGTTTTTCCTAATAGAAGGCTCAACCCTAGATGGAAGCAATTAGGGTAAAAGTGATTCCCGTTTCCTGGACCTCTCCCCTCCCCAACAGATGGGGGGTGGGTGGAGGCCAGAAAGGGCACCCACTTCCAGCGGCCCTAGCAGCTGTGACATCAGGTGCCGACTTTCCAGCACATTTCACATCCTTGCTGCTCCTCTTCCGGCCACACCAGGGCCCAATGCCATTGCGGGAGGTGCGAGCATGCGGGCTGGAAGTTGAAGTACATGGCCATGTGCAGACACCTCCTGCTACCTGGCCCCCTTGGCCTGGGAGACCCTACCTTCAAAACGGGCTTCTGAAGACAAGGCATTAAGGGGGCCTTCCACAAGGCAAGCGGGCCCTGCCTGGTGGTCGGTGAAGGAGTCTTCCAGGTCGGCTGGGCCTTGGTGACCTGCCTCTGGGTGTGTTATTCCTGTCACTGGCCAGGGACCAGGTGTACCGAGAGCTCAGAAGCAGTCAACTATCCCCCTCCACTGGCACCCTCCGGCTCTGGAGACGCCCTGGAGTCATCCTCAATCCCCCGCCCCGCCCCCAACACGCAGATCAAAGAGATAACCAAGCGTGAGGAGGGATGGGCCCAGCTCCCCGCCCCTGTCCCGACTCCCCTCACCCCACTGGGGGTGCTTCCCTCTCCCAGCCTTCAGCGGGAGACTCCACGGCCGGCCCGGCCCCCGCCCAGCTCTGCTCCCAGTTCCAGGGGCCTGGAACGTGGAGCCGCTCAAGGCCTGCGCTGCGCGCGGTTTCTCTTGACAGTCTGGGTGGGCACCGGTCTCCACACCTTTCCGACCCAGACACGTGTGGCTCCTCCCTCCTTGCAGAGAATGTGATCGTGGCGGGGGGGTCCCTCCTCCACCCTGAACGCCCCGGTCCTCGGCAGCGCCCTCCCCGGGCGGAGGCGGGGGAGCCCCTGTAACGACGCTCCTTAGCCCGGGGCGCGGCCGGAACGACCGGGCTGCTCAGCCCCACCCCGCTCACCCGCCTGCTCACGGAAGCGGACGGGAGGAAACCCGCCTAGCCCGCGCCTCTCCCCACTCCCCACTCCCTCTCCAAAGAAGCTACAGGGGTTCCTGCTCCCTCCCCGGCCGGCCGGCTGCGCACGGCGGAGCAGGAAGCAATCTGGGGCGGAATGGGAGCGGCGCGGAGGCGCGGAGGCGACAGCCCCCAGAGGACCCGTTCCCGCCGCCGCCTCCCTCCCAGCTCCGCCAGCCGACTTAATTGCGGAGTCCGGATTGATTGGGAATGCAAATGGCAACTGAAATGCAATCTCCACTCCCAGCAGGAGCTGGGGGGGAGGGGAAGGAACAGAACCGGGAGAACGGGACAGGAGGGCGGAGCAAGGAGGGGCTACAGAGCTGGCGGGGCTGGACCCGGCGGCAGCGGGGAGGTCCGAGGGCGAGGAGGCGCCAGAAATGGCCACCAAGCTGGAAGAAGAGAACGGACGCGCCCCGCCCCTAGCGAGCGATCGTTACAGAACGGGAAGGAGCCGGCACCCCTTAAAGGGTGTCACTGCATCAGGCACAAGCCTCTGACACTTACCCCCAGCAAGCGGCACCCCTCTGGGCTGTGCAGCTAGAGGGTCTTCCTACTGAGCGTCCCTGAGATTTAGGGGTGAAAACACCCAAGTGACCTACTGACTCTAAGACTGGACCCCAGGTTCAAGTTCACAGGGCTTCCTCCCCAACCCAACATCGCTCCTTCTTTCCCATGTGAGAGATTCAGGGAACAAATAAGTCAGCCCCTGATGACCACAACTCCCAGTGAGGAAAGGGAGCACATACAACCCTAAGGAAAGTGGCCCCATTTTCGTAGTGAATTCGGTGAAGTGTGTCTACACACCCACTCACCGCCCACGCCCTCCCTTGCACTCCCCATCTCCAAGTAGGGAGCTGAGAAGCCTACGCCCAAAGCACAGGGCATCATCTAGCAGGGGCCCCCACAAAGGAGGTGCCTGGAGAGAGGGGATCAAATGAGCAACAAGTTTGTGCAGGGTCTGATTCTGCCCAAAGACACACACACACACACACACACACACACAGAGGCACTCCATGAACAAACAGGGAAGCCTCTGGCTGCTGTCACTGTGCTCTTGGCTTTTCAGGGGGCCTCCCAGTAGGCTGGCCCAACTGGAGTGGTCACTGTCAGACGTAAATGCAATGAACATTTCAGGGAGGGGTGAGCGGAAACAATACAGATCACTGCATGGGATCCTGCGGGACCCTGCCCTCTGGGACACTACCCTGCTTGGGACTCTTCATTCTAAATGGACTTTCGCTGGGGGTCAGAAACCCCAGCCTTAATGAATGAATCCTGGTCACACTGACTGGCCTCTCCTCACAAGCGGTCACACTGCCCATGAGCCCCAGCCCAGGAGAGCCACACCTGACCGCTGGGCTCAGGTGCTCTGGCCACATCAGCCTCCTCTGTGGTCAAAACCACAGTACAGCTACCTATGTACGTGGCTTCTCCAACCACCAGATCCCAAGAAATTCTGTCCCAACTGCCCCCGTCCTTATGGGCACCCCAGCCAGCCCCTCAGGCCCTTGCCCACACACCAAAGACACACCTCCCCATTCTACCCCAGCAGCTCTGGCTCAACACACCAGAGAGACGCCCTCTGTGGGGCAATGCCGTGTCCAGTGCAGGAACCCAAGACCAGAGGTCTGGAAGAAGGCAGGCCCAGTGCTCCCAGAACTGACTAGAAAGGAGGTGGGAGAGGTGAGGAGGTAGCATCTCAACCTTATTCTTTAAAGATGATCAGAGGCCCTTATTAACAAAACCATGCCAACAGACCTAGCGCTGGACTAGCCCCTCAGTATCCCCTTCCACTCAGGCTCCTCGGGTTGCTCATTTTCCTTAGCCACTCAATCCTCTTCCAGACCCAACTCCAGAACCCGCGGGACAGGCTGAGCGCCTGGCTGAACACGGCAGGTAGCTCTCTGCTGCCCTCCGGTGGTGATCAGAAGGTTCAGGCAGATCTGGCGGCCAGAAGTTGGCGGCGCAGGGAAGGCGGCTTCTCACGGGAGAGCCTGTCCCTTGTTAAGGACTCCGCCTGGGAGGGTGGTGCTGGCCTCTGATGCCATCTCCCCCATGAGAAGAGGCCCTGGGAAGAGCCACATTCCTGGGCCTCATTCTGAGCCCTGGAGCACACGGGAAGGGAGGAGCTGACCTGCTTGATGGGGATGGCGCGGCCGCTCCCGATGCTGTCCACCTTGCATTCGGCGGCCTTCTTCTCCCGGTCCAGGTCAGCACCCTTCCGAGACTGGAAGAGAAAACAAAAGGCGTGTTAAAGAGGCCCAGGGTCTGCCGAGAACTGCCCACCTGGACTTCCCGGCCTCCCTCCTGCCTCCCACCTCCTGGGCAGCCCTAGCAGTGGGTCGGGCCGGGGCGGCGGGACGGGAAGGAACTGAGACCACGAGTATTCCAACGGGTTTATTCTTACACACGGCACCATACAGAGCAGCACAGGTCACTGAGCCGGGCCCGCCCCTTACAAAAGAGCAAGGACAGAGAGGCCAAGGGCGCGAGGAGCACGCCCGGGGCGGGGGCGTAAGAGAAGCAGGGGCAAGGAGGTGGTCGTGGGGCTGCTGGTCGGGAGCACAGGGCGCGACAACCGGGAGCGCAAAGTCCACAAGTGAGTGGGCAGATGGCCCATCTGCGGCACAGACACCACATGGCACGTGGCACCGAGTGCGTCGGCGTGGCCCAAGGGGCACAGTGGATGGACAGAGAGAGGAGAGAGGCCAGAAGAGGCCCTGCACCCTGTCAAGCTCCTGGGGCAGAGTCCACCCGAATGCGGATCCTAGGAAATAGGGGGAGGCCAAAAAGAGGGGGCAAGGCAAGCGCGGCGGCGGCGGCGGCTTCCGGAGCAGGAGCAGGAACGGCAGAGGTCCATGCAGGAAGGAGCAGAGGAGGGGAGGGGCAGGAAAGCGCCCCCCAGGAGCAGCCGGGCCGGGCGGGCTTGGACTCCCCGCCCCTCTGGGCCTCGTCGCGCTGGCCAGCGCCGGGCGTGGGGCAGAGCTGCCTTCTTCTCCATGCAGCGAGCCTGCAGCGTCCGGCCGGGCCTGGTCCCCGGCAGCCCCCAGCGCGGGCTCCAGCGCTCCTAGCCTTCCCTGGGGGTGGGGTTAGTTACAAAGGTTCCCGTGGGTCTCTGGAGTGGGGAGCTCGGCGGCCGCTTCTCATCTGAGAGCAGTCCCAGGGCCCGGCCCGCCTCCGGCCCCGCACAGGGGGCATGTCCAGAGGTGCTGTGTGTCACCAACTGGTCTTCTAATTTGGAAGGAGTTGGAAAGGCCTTTTTGTTGATGAAAAGTTGGAAACAGTGGCACATATCTGCAAATATCGAAAGAATAAAGATTTTGGCAAGTTATACTCAAGCCCCGCACAAGTCGGTCAGCACCGGTCAGGGCAGAGACCCAGGCGCCTGGGGAGCGGCGGCAGCGGAATGAAGAGGAGGAGGAGGAGGAGAAGGACAAGGAGGATGAGGAGGATGAGGAGGACGAGGAGGAGGAGGAGGAGGACCAGGAGGAGGAGGCGGCGGCGGCGGGCGGCAGCGGCACCTGCTGGCCAGACACAGGCCAAGCGTCCACCTCAGCAGGGAATGGTATGTTTGCCGCACGGCAGCCCAGGCCCCATCCCTCCCGTTCTCCCAGGCTGCCAGGAGCCAAGGGCAGAGCGAGGGGACACAGGGCCACAACTGCAGTGTGGGAGAAAGCAAGGCCAGAGGAAACAAGGAGAACCGGCAAAAGAGCCAGCAGAGAGCAAAGTGCCGCCCAGCAGCTCCGCAGGCCGCACCGCCCCATCCCCTCCTAGGCTCCACGGCCTGAACCGCCGCAGCCCTCTGCCCCTTCGGCCCAGGGAGGAGGAAGGTGGATGGGACTGCTGCCACCGGGTCCCCAGACAGAAGAGCCGGTTGGGTGGAGTGGGGTGAAGCCCACCCCAGCCAGATTGTGAGCCAAGAGGCCCCAACCACCAAAGGACCCCTGGGAGCCCAGAGGGGCACCTCCCCATGCGGACAGGAACTGGGGCAAGAGCAGCAACGAAATGAGCACATGAAGTCACAGGAGAGACTGGAGACAGCACAACCATGTCCAGTGGGGGGTCACTAGCCACAGAGCAAGCAGGACATAAGGGGCTCACCCTCGAGCAAGCATGTCGCTGCTGGGGAGGACGATGAGGGAGAAGAGGGGAGGCCCCAGCAGCAATGATGAGAGGGGAGGTCCCAAGATACACCCACAGAGACGGACGCGTCTTGAGGCTGCCTCAGGGATAATGGTGCAAGTGAGGTCACCACGGAAACAATGGAAAGAAAATATAAGGTCGCCGCTGTGAGGATGGAGAGAATGGAAGGGCCAGAGGGAAGGCCGTGCCGTGAGCAGCCAGGATGGAGGGCAGCACAGTCGAGGCAGGCAGCAGAGAGCACAGGATGGCAGGAAGCACGGGGCGCAAGGGAGGAGGCTGGGGGCTGGGCAAGGGTGGAGGAGAGGGTAGCAGGGCAGGGGAAGGCAAGGGGTGCCCTGGGGTTGCTACAGAGCTCGCCAGCAAGGGGAAGGGGAGATTAAGAATGAAACTGAGACAGAGGATGACTGAGGCATGATGCCAGGGAGCAGGGTGCCCAGGCCCTGGCAGCAGTCACTGTGGACAGAGGCACCCAAGGGCCCCGCAGCAGCAGTAGCAGCAGGTGTGGGCTCGAGCAGGCGCCCCCCACCCCACGCTCTAATGTCTCAATGGCCGTGGACAGAAAGGAGAAGCTGCGCATCTGGGCGGGGTCAGGGCCGGGCAGCTGCAATGTGTGGCAGAGCCGTCAGCACAGAGGCTCTGTTAGCATGGATGGCCGCGAGGGCAGGTGGCGGGCTCGGGACAAAGGCAGGCAGCAGGGAGGGAGAAGTGAGCTGGGCAGGCAGAGGCGAGGATGAGTGAGCAGGGCTTGGAAGCACCAGCTCTGTCCGGGCAGGGTCCGGAGATCTGGCCTGGCCGGCCACACTCAGGCCCAGGCTGAGAGCCAAGCCAAGCCCTGCTCTTGGAAAGAGGCGCATGGAGTGACGCGGAGGGGCGGGCACTCTCGTGACAACCCACACGGGGGTTCACCCACCTTTGTCTGGCCCAAGACTCCTGGAACATCCAGCCAAGCCCGGCTGGAGGGTTAGGGTTTGGATGGGCTCTGTGTGTCGCACATTGGGAGTGGAGAAACAGCAGGCCCTGGGGCCTGAGAGCCAGGGGCCACCCTCAGCCGGGCCAGCACAACAGCCCCCGGGTGTGGGGTGTGAGGTTTGTGAGGGGTGAGTGAGGAGCTCACAAGGAGACAGGACAAACCTGAGAGGGAGGAACGAGGCAGCGTGGTGAAGCCCAGGAAAAGATGGCTAAGCCTTTGTTAAACCAATCACAGCGGTGGGTGGAAAGCATGAATTTTCCCCTCGGCAGTGGGGTAACGGAAAAAGAGCCGGAAGGCGGACGGGGAGGCCTGGGCTCTGACTCTAGCTGGGCCAGCTAACCCTCTGTGTCGCCTTGGGCAAACAGCCTTCCGGCCGCCGGTTCATTAGCTGTTGAATCAAAGGGGGTCAGGGGAGTTAGGCCAAGTGAGTCCGAGGATACCTTCAAGCTGACAGACACCCTAAAGGGGCCTAGGAGAGAGGAAGGCGGCAGGGAGGGTGGGTGTGTGCGGCAGAGGGCAGGGAGGACTGCAGGGACAGGGTGAGGGCCACTACTGGAAGCCCCTTGTGGGCGCAGAGGAACAGTATGGAAGACTCTGAGGGCACCGGCAAGGACCCTCAGGAGCCGTGTGTATCTGAGGGAGAGACTGCAGGTGCCGTCTTCCTGACTTGGGGCTGCCCACGCCCCTCCTGGCTGGGAGCTCGGCGCTCAGCCCTGCCTGTGCAGCAAAGGCGGCTGGGCGGGGGAGGAGGGCGGTCACGTACCGTGAAGATGTTGGAGCGCCGCTTGGACTGCTTGCGGATGGGTGTGGGGGTGGAGGAGGCAGCGATGGTCTCGATGCGCAGCTCCCGCTGGCTGATGCTGGGGGTGGAGGGGACTGAGGACGAGTAGTCGCTGAAGGCGCTGCCGCCGCCATTCGTGGCCTAAGGACAGAGAGGGCTGCTGAGGGCAGCTCTGGGTCAGGGAGCGGGATGGGCACCAGGCGGGTGCCAGGAATCCCTGTGCTCATGGGGGCCTGGCCGGGGCTCATGGGCAGCAGAGGGGCCACTAGCCCCTACAGGCGGTATGGGAGAAACATTCACCTGGCCTGGAGGCCAGCAGGATCTACTGTCACCTTGCAAGGGCTGCCCCACTAGGGCAGCAAACCCTAGTACTGGGACCCCGGCAAGAGTGCTTCTGGCCAACCAGGGAGCTAAGTCAGAGGCACAGGCTGGCAGGCGGGAATCAGCTGCAGAGCCTGGCAGTGAACAGACTGGAGTCCTAACCTGCAGGTGGTCTGGAAGGAGGTAGAGGGTCACCCCGGACAAACTCTCACATTCCGGCATGTATGTTTAGAGTGCAGGAGGCCAGGAGGCGGGAGCCGGGAGCGGCCCGGGGCATTGCAGGAGGCTGAGGGTTGTTCCTAGCATGCCCGTGGCAGGGAAAAGGGATTCCAGGACAGCTGGGGCAGAGAGAACAGAGCTACGACTCCCAGTCAGAGTAAGGTGTAGATGTAGAACAGAGAAGGGAAAGAAAGAGAAAAAGACAGAGATCACAGAATGGAGAAGAAACAGTATGGCAGCTCCTCCAGGACTCAGGAAACATGCATGGCACAACCAGGTGGCCTGCACCGCTACTGCCCTCTACTAGAGCGTGTGGCCTGCCCGGCTGCCTCCCTTGAATCCTAACCTGTACAAGAGGTGCTTGGACCACTGCCCCTCCACAACCTGCCCCTTGGGACAGGGACCACTGCAGAAATGAGCTGCACAAGTCCCACTCTGTCGGTGTCAGGCGGGGCTGCTCAGAGACAGTGACAAGGACACAGCCCTCCTCCTCCTTTTTCCCACGTGGGAATGCTGCCGCCTTCTCATAGCCCTAAAGGGAGGGGTCCCTGAAATGCAACCAGGCTGTCACTGGAACACCAGCTGCAGCCAGGGCAGGCCTTGGAAAGATGATGGCCATTCGCAGAGGTGAAGTGCAGTGGCTGCTGCGCTGACCACACCATCTGTGGATGGCCCAGGACCTTCAGCAGAGGGCACCGGGGTAGGGAATGCAGGCCGTGGGATGGTGGAGAGCAGACAGAAGTGGGGATTGCCGCGGGAAGGGTCAGGCACCATGGGGCAGGGATGACGCCAAGGCTATGGTGCAGGCTAAATGGAATTCCAACCAATGTTTCCAAGCCACATGCAAGGCTGGGAGGCCAGAGGAAGGTGGACAGGTGTGAGCAGGAGGCCAGCACAAGTGCCAGGACGCACAGAAGCAAGACAGACACGGCGGACACAGGCAGGGTGGGGCAGGATGCAGGCCGAACCTGGTTGATATGCACGGCCGGGATGGAGGCGGCGGACACTGCCGAGTGGCTGGGCGAGTTGGGCAGTGACTTGCAGGGCCCGATGGCCAGTTGCTGCTTCTTCCGCAAGGCCACTACCTTCTGGGCCACTGCAGGGGACAGCAGAGTCAATTATACCCACTGGAGAGAAGGGAAAAGCCTGGCTTAGCACCTCCCCCCAAACACACAGCCTTGCTCACTGGGAGCCTTCCAATCACCAGCACTGGGGCCGCAGCTGCCAGTGACTCCCGCCCGGCACCCGAGTTACCGTCCTGGAAGACACGCTCCACATTGAGCCCGTAGGTCGCGCATGTCTCGTAATAGGTGCACCGCTTCAGATCTGTGGAGAGCTTGCGGGCTCTGCTGTCGTCGATGACCCGGGGGTTCGCAGCGCTGATGGCGTCTGTTGGAGGTGGGAGGGCGGGAGTCACTCAGCTTTCAGAGAAGCTGGAGTAGTGTGGTGGGGGGCATTTGGCCTAAGGGCAGGTGGGCAAAGGGCCTGGTGAGTGGAATACACAGAGCACCAAGAATGCAGGCGCCTGGATCTCATTTCAATCCTGCCATGGCCTCACTGAGTACAAACCAGCAAGCACTTAAGCTCTGAGTACGTTTATTCATCTAGAAAAATACGGACCTGCTAGTCACTGGGACGGCAGGTTTCAGTGGGCACAAAAGCCCTCAGACACGAGCAGATGGGGAGTGCTGACAGTCCCGGTCAGCACTGGGAAAACAGTGGGGGCTTGGGGGGTTTCTCACACCTGCCCATCCCCCCATGCATCCTTGCCCGGGGCCTCCTACTCTCTGCCAGCTCCTGCAGGGCCCCGCCTCACCCTGCGTGCCCACAAGCACCATGGGCACCTCGCTGGCGTTGCGGAAGCTGCAGAGACGCAGGAAGTAGTTGTACACCGTCTGGAAACTGATTTCATCCTCCAGGCTGAACACAAACACCACTGCATCCACCCAGGCAGCAAACTAGGGGAAACCAAGTAAAATTAGCACCTGCAACTGGACCTGGCAAACTCCCACGCAGGGCAGGTGGACCCAAGTGGACCCTTCTCCCTGGACACACCACCTCTCCCAGTCCCAACCAGCAAGCTCGAGAAAGGGCTCCAGGCACAGGGGTGGGCCCTAACCCCGGGCAGGAGCATCACCTGGAGCTCAGGGGGACCTCCTTCATCTCGGATCAGCAGCAGGTAACTCTGGCCATCCACCACAATCTCCTTCTTAAACCGCCCCCCTAGGACAGAGCGCACAGTCAGGTCCAAAGTGTGGAGAAAGAGCCCAGGGGCCAAGAAGAAATCTACAGCTTTCCATGGAGGAGGTAAGAGGACTGGAAGGGGGCTGGAGACCCCCAACTCAGACCCTGTGGGCGGGAGGGGGAGGAGTGGTCGGCCTCAGGGCCCAGGCTGGGCCCCTGACGCTCACCTTCAGGGGACTCCTCCTGGACATAGGTCCCCGTCAGATAGCGGTGCACCAGGGCTGACTTCCCGCTAGACAGGTTCCCCACTATGCCCTGTGGGAGAGGAAGGGGTAAGTGGGTCAGAGGGCACGATGGAGAAGACCCAGCAGGAAAAGCAAAGAAGCGGCAGGAGGGAGAAAGGCCAGGGCTGAAGGGGAGGAGAGAGGGCAGAGAGGGCCAAGCTGAGCAGAGAAGGGGACAGAAGCTGGAGAAGCAAGGCCCAGGCCCATGGCACCCAGCCTCGCCCCCCGGCTCCAGGCCACCTGCGCTGCCCATGGGCCGCACTCACCACTTTAAGCTCCGGTACGGAGCGGCTCAGCGTCCACTCCTGGCTGTTCACAAACGAGTCTGCGGAAGACAGAGCCGCCCCGTCAGGGCCAGGGTGGCACACACACCTGTCCCAACCACTGCTGCCTATGTCGCCTATGATGCCCTCCCCAGGCCCAAGCCAGAGGCCAGCAGCTTCCTCCACAGGACCCCCAACCCTCACCACTAGTTCCCCTAGGAGGCAGTGGGAAGGTTCTTTCTGAGTGGAGCAGAGAGAGGATGGTCTTCAGAACAGGACTCTGAGGGCTGTGGGTTCAGTCCCCTGGGCTTGGCCCTGTGTCCTTCCTCCTCTTCCTGCTCCAGCAGGTTTATTGTCCCCCCACCCAGCCACACCTGACCTAGTGCCCCTGTGGCCCAAATACTAGGCCCAAGCTAGAGGCCAATCCAGCAGGTCTCAGAACAGACCCAAGGGCTGGGCACCTGGTTGGGGGGTAGACTCCTGCAAGTAAGAACAGCACACCCTGGCAGGGTGGGGCCACCCACCACATTCCTGAGCCGGGTGAAGAGGGAGGAGCCTAGTCTGGCCTGGCCCTGTTCTGCCAGGGGCAGGTGGATAGGGAGGTATCTACCCCACCTGCCTCCTCCCTAAGCTCCTCCTTAGCAGGGAGGCTGCCTCCTGGGCTCGCTTCCCTTCAGTCCATTCTCAGAACCTGACTGGCAGGTCCCTTTACCCAGAGCCCTCTGACAGCCAGGCCCCCATCTCCGTCACCTCCAGGTTCCACATGCGTGCTCGGGCCAGCTCTGGGAACCCCTCTCTGGCTGGGCAGCACTGCCCTGGCTTCCAGAGGCACTGTCCCAAGTTTGTGTCAAAGAGTAGTTATGACGACCAGGTCCACAGAAGTCCCTAACCTCAAGCGCAGGGCAGCCGGAGGCGAGCACGCTGCCCCGACAGGGAACTAGGAAAGGTGTCTGGCCTAGCCCAGAGCCCTCTGACTCTGGTGAGTCTCCTTCCTTTCCTGGACGGCACCCTAGAGCGAACCCTCCGGGCGGTCCTCCTGGGTCACTGTCGAAGACCCCAGACGCCAGGCGCGGACAGCACACGGGCCAGATCACAGACCCGGCTAGCCCCGGACGCGCGCCGCAGTCTGCCTCACCTGGGCGCGCCCGGCCTTTCTCCCGCGAGCTGTTTTCTGCCAGACGCCCCCCAGACCCCCGGGCCAGCCCCCTTACCGCTGGGCGCGCGCAGGAGCTCCGGGGCCGCAGCCGCCCGACGGCTCCACAGCGGCGCGGCGGGCGCGGGCTCCCTCCGGCGGAAGCGGCTGGTGAGCAACCTCCAGAGGCCGGCGGCGGTGCGGGGGCGGCCGGACTCCGGCGCGACACGCGGGGCGTCGGCGCCCAGCAGGTCGCGGCGGCTGGGGAAGGTGCTGAGGGAGCCGGCGTCGCCGTCGCTACGGGTGCGCGCGCGGGGCGGCCGGGCCAGCAGCCCCGACTCGGAGCGCCGCACCTCCTGGCCGCGGCGCAGGCGGAAGCTGAAGCTCTTCCTGAGTGCCGCCAGGCCGCGCCGGGGCCCCTCCGGCCCGCGCCCGCCGCGCAGCACCGGCCAACGCTGGCTGCTCCACAGCGCCGTGCCGCGCAGGAAGCCCGCGCTGCCCGCGCGCCCCAGACCCGCGCCGGGCGTCTCGGCCGCCGCCAGCTCCAAGCGGTTCACCTCCAGGAAAGTCATGCTGGCCGGCCGGGGCCGCGGAGTCGGCTCCCCCCGGGTGCGGCTGCGCCGCGTCGCCGCGGGGCTAGACGCGGGGCTGGGCGCGGGGCTGGGCGCAGGCGAGACGGGCGGTCCCGAGGGCGCCGGGCCCCGACGGCCGAGGCGCGGGCGCAGGAGACCAAACAGCAGGCCGCGGGCGCCGGTGGGCGGCCGCTCGGGGCCGCCCGAGCACACACTCCGCGGCCGCGCCGGCTGCTCACGGGCGGCGCACAGGGCGGCCTGCAGGGCGGCAGCCGCGCGGCCGGCCGGGGCGCCGTGCAGGTCCAGCGAGTCGCAGACGCTGTGGGCGCGGCGGCAAACGGCAGGCCGCTCCCTGGGACAGCTGTCCCCCTGCGGCCAGCCCCGCTCCATGCTCAGGGCCGGCGGGCGCTGGCCAGGCCCATGGCGAGGGGCACGGGACTGGGCCCGGGCCGGGGCCGCGGCCGGGGCGCACGGACCTCCGGCCTCTGGGCACCTGGTGTGGGCCGAGTTGAGTCCCTCAACTCCTCCACCTCGCGGCCGGCAAGCCCAGACCTGGAGAGGCCGGGAGCCAGCCCAGCCCGGAGAGAGAGGCGGCAAGTCTGGCCTGGAACACCCGGGAACGGCGGCGCGGCGCGGCGCGGCGCGGGGGAGCCGGCCTGCTGGGGCAGCCCCCGGGAGCCCTCGGAAAACAGGAAATTCCAGCCCAGGGCTCCTCCTAGGATCCAGCAGGTAGGTGAGGTGCTGTCATTACGAGCAGGCCAACTAAATAACAGTCCTCAGTCCACCACACACTGGGCCCCATTTTGGAGAAAAGTGGGCCATTTCTTATTCTTCAAAAGAAGAGTTAGAAAAGCGAACGACATGAGGCCCCGAAGTATGACAAGCGTGAGTGAGAAGTCGGAGGCAGCCATGCCGGCTCTGCGGGAGAGTCCTCATCTGCAGCACGCGAGCTTCAACGCGGTGGTCCTGTGTTAGCTTTTGGCTCTGACATTCTGAGGTCGAGAGCTGCTGGCTGCTACAGTTGGCTTCTGTTGATGACTGAGGCTGTCTTCTTTGGAGATTATAAAATCCGGAAGATACTCATCTGTCTGGACTGAGTTAAGCGTCCTGCCTAAGGGCAGCAGAGAAATCAAAGATAACCTCCGCCGCAGTTCTGGGTGAGTGACTCTCTTCTGAGGCCCGGACCTCTCCAGGCCCCTGCTGCTCACTGGGTCTCACCTCCTGTCGGGATGATGGGCCGAGATCAAGTGGTAGCCTGCGGTACTGGCTGGAGCCTGACGTTCTGTAAATGAAAACACTCCTCCAAGCTCCGACGCCCTTCCAATTCATGACTGTGGGCTGCCTGGACACCCAATAAACCCAGGGCTCACCCAGAATGGGGGCAAGAGCTCCCCGGCCATGACTGACACTGCATTGTAAACATCAGTGCTCTCCCAGGCTCTGAAGACCAGCCAGTTTCCTGTCATCCACAAAGTCAGAAACCACTGGCTGCCTCAATACCACCGGCAGATCAGGAGAAACCAGTTTAAGTAGTGGCAAGGGACGAGGGGCTTGCATTTCCTTTAAAGAGATAATACTGCCCACTTTTCTCCACCCCCAGTACAGCCCAACTCCCAGTGTCCTTTTCAGTTTTAGAATTCCATGGACCTGGTCAGAGCCAAGTAGGAGATAAAAGTGGCACATTCCTGAGGGGCTGGGTGGGAATGCCTAAGGAAGGCAGGGCCTCTCCATCCTAGGTGCTCCCTGCAGAAAAGAGCACTGGAAATTCCCAAGTCCTGGGCTGGATCTCCCAAGCCTGGAGAGGCCCTGGTGGTGAGTTTGTATTCCCATGGGACTAGTTATTAGCGTTGATGAAGACAGCTTCCTCCTGTACGGGATGCATGTTCCCCACAATAGAAGCACCTGCAGAAGCACCCTTCGCGGGTCCTCAGGCAGGCAGAGAGACAAGAACACAACTCAGTGAAGCCGGCCAGCGTCACTGAGCTGCAGATCCAAAGGAAACGCATTCTGCCTTGACCTCCCTATCTGCATGTATCTGTCCTCTCTCTCACGCACAACAGGGAATGGCTGTTCCGCCAAAGAATAAGGCTGTCCACTCACAAGCCATTCTGCAAGCCAATGGAAATGCAAGCAAAGGGCCGGGCACGGTGGCTCACGCATGTAATTCCAACGCTTTGGGAGGCCGAGGCGGGTGGATCACCTGAGGGTCGGGGGTCTAAGACCAGCCTTGTCAACATAGTGAAACCCCATCTCTACTAAAAATACAAAAATGAGGCACCATGTCTCGTGCCTGTAATCCCAGCGCTTTTGGAGGCCAAGGGTGACAGATCACTTGAGTCCAGGAGTTGGAGACCAGCCTGGGCAACATGGTGAAACCCCATCTCTACAAAAAAAAAAAAAAAAAAAAATGAAAAATTAGCCAGGCATGGTGGCACGAGCCTGTGGTCCCAACTACTTGAGAGGCTGAGGTGGGGATCGCTTGAGCCCAGAGGGTCCGGGTTACTGTGAGCCAAGATGAAGCCACTGCATTCCAGCCTGGGCCACAGAGCAAGACCTTGTTTCAAGAAATAAATAAATAAGAAGCAAGCACAGGACAGCAGCTATGGGAGCCGACCTCTGGGGACAAGGTACCCGACAGGGGATGGGTCACTTTTGAACCTAGCTGGCTCTTTGAGTGGGAGAACAGAAAGATGGAAAAGAAGGGGGTTAAGGCCCCAGCTGCATACATGCCAGACACAGATAGACACACACACACACACACGTGCGCGCATGTATAGTTCTAAGGGAAGGCAGGCAGCAATCCCAGTCCCCAGAAGAACATCTTACAGTCTCAGAAGACACGTAAGTCCCACTGCACCTGCAGAATCAGTCCAAGGAGAAAGTGTCACCTGGGTCAACTCCCAAACCCGGAACAGCTTTCTCTTCCTCACCTGGCTGCCTCCTCCTTCCTAGTCCTTTTCCCCAGAAACCTTTCCTGACCCAGAGAAACTAGACAGGGAAGGGCACCTGCTCCCACATAAATATCTCAGGACATCAAGCCAGTCAAAGACCCCGAAAAGGAGAATAGCTTCTGGCACACACCTTTTCCTCATTGGTTCAGCCCAGGGTCAGAGATAAGGTCTCTATTCTGCCCGATAAGATTCTGCTCCAAAGACACACAGCAAACAACAAACAGCTGTGCTCACACAGAGCCACTACCTACTGGGCCCAAAGGAAATTAGGACAGCCCTAAAAAGCTCCAGACTGGGATTACACGAACAGTACTGAAATCCCACAACACAAGCCCTCATGTCAGTTCTCTGTTTATTAAGGCCACCGGAAGCACTGGACTGAATTTGCCTCTTAGGGGCTGAGAGGCTCTGTGGGAGTTTCTGGGGGACTAAGAGGAAATCTCTCACAAATGCCCGCAGTGTGCATCCTGGGGCAGGACGAACACAGCCTTCCCTGGAGCCAGAGAGCGCAGAAGCCGGGCTCGAGACCCCCTGCTGTGGAATACTTGGACGTCAGGAGGAAAAGCTGACTCTGGTTATGCCCAGTGCCTGTGTTAGCCTGGGCCTCGGCTGCCCTGCTTGCAATGTGCACAGGGGGCTGAGGGGCTGCGGGGGTCATGACAGGGAGAGGAAACACCCCTGGGCAGGTGTGAGGTGTGAGACCCTGCCAGAAAGAGAAAGCTGTCCTGAGGATGTGGGACCTGGTCGCCTCCAGGTGTGTGTTGCTTGATCCACTGGTGAACCTTGGCTGTGCCCACTGCGGCCCATGTGGCCCACAGGGAGCTGGCAGATTTCTTTCGAGGAGATGAGGGAGGATGGATAAGCCTTCTCTTGAAAGCCGGAGCTTGTGGCCGGCTCTGTAGGGGAAGACTCTGGCTTCCTCCAGCAGTCGGGTGTGGTCCCAGAACCACCCTGGCCCTCCCAAACAGGCCCTCCTTGCCCACAAGGTGGCAGCAAAACATCTTCCTGCAGCTGGGGCTTAGGCTGCAGCGGGGAAGGCTGGCAGGATGCAAGGACTGGTCACACCCCCGCCACTGAGCCCGGGAGACAGTGGGGGCCACACCAAGCCCCCTTCGCCACCCAGGACTGGCTGGTGTCCGTCCAGCAGGCTCTCCAAGTTGGAGCTTAGGGAATCAGAGGAGAAGACGGGGAGGCAGGGGGAGAGCACTCAGGCTGCCTCCCCAGCGAGGCCACAGTCCTCCCTAAGTGTCCCAGCAGCTGTCCCGAGACAACTCGAGTTGCTGCAGCAGCAGCCATGGACCTAAATTCCACCCCCAACAGCTCCATTAAAGCATCCCCCATCTTCAACGGCAACACATGAGCTCTGGAGCTGCACAAGCCAAAAACCTGCTAGTATCACCCTCCATTCCCTTCCTTGCCACTCCCCCAGCCCAATCCGTGTGAGTCCTGGTGGCACTGTCTCCTAAATGTGGCCCAAATCCATCACCAGCTCCTTTCTCCAACTCAAAGGCAAGCCACCATCCTCCTGGGCCTGAGCACCACAGCAGCTTCCTATGGGTCTCCCATCTCCAGCCTCCGTCACCACCACTGCCAGCTGATTTCCTTTACAGCCAGGGCGGACCTCTTCAAACCATAACCTGGTCACCTCTCAGCAAAGCCCTGCAATGGCTCTCCAGCTGGCGGAGAATGGCACCCAAACCCCTTATTCTCTTCCAACGTCCCATGTGCTCCTGACTACTCGCTTGCTCTCACCTGACCCCCTCCCCAGGACCTGCCTCCATCCCCATCCATCCTTGATGCCTCCCGAGCCTCTGCCCTGCTTGTCCCTGAGGTCATTTAGACTGTGGCTGAAGCATCCCTTCCTTGGGAGGCTGACCATCTCAGTGACCATGCTCAACATCATCTAACACTTGCCACTGTCAGCAAGTGCCCCCACAACAGAACCTTGCCAGGTACATGAAGATGGCCAAGATTCCCCGAGTGAATGAGTGAAGGTCTTTGCTGAGCATGCACTGTGCTCCTGGGGCTTTTGGCCTCTTTGTGGGGAGGAAGGCCTAAGAGAGATGGGCCCTGGCTGGGCCAGTCTTTTGAGAGAAGTCACAGGCAAAATAATCTGTGCAGGCCCCAAATTGAAAGGCACAGCGCGCCCTGGAGTTGAGAAAGCTGGATTCAAGTTCAGCCTCTGGCACCTATTAGTGGGTGATCAGCCATGGTCTCCTTAATCTCAGGTCTGTCTGTAAATCAGGGATCACCTAGCTTCCAGCTAAAGGTGCTGTGAGCATGGAGGGCCGCATGGTACCTGGCATGCAGTGGGTGAGCAACAGAAGGAGCTGTTCCTATTGGGCAAGGGAGAGCCAGAGTGGACGCTGGGATTACTGAAACCAGTTCTCTTCATGTCGGAAATCCAGGCAGATGTGGTCAGCCCATGAAACCTTAGCAGCTCCCCCTCAGCTCAGCTTTGATTCCTGGGCTGGACCCTCCACCTCCCCTCTAAGAGACCTCAGAGATAGGGAGGACCTTGGAGAGTCTTGAGTCCTAACCCCCAGGACCTCAGAATGTGACCTTATTTGGAAATAGGGTTGTTGCAGATGTAATTCAGATGAGGTCATACTGGAGTAGGGTGGGCCCTGAATCCAGTATGACTCGTGTCCTTTTAAAAGGGGGGAATTTGGGCACATCGACAGATACAAAGGGAAGTCAATGTGAAGAGATGCAGGGAGAAGACGGCCATCAATAAGCCACGGAGAGAGGTGTGGGGCGGATCTCTCCCTACTGCCTTCAGAGGGGGCGTGGCCTTTCCCACACCTTTATCTCAGACATCTGGCCTCCACAACTGTGGCACAATAAACTTTCCGGTTTTTGAGACAGGGTCTCGTTCTGTTACCCAGGCAATCACAGCTCACTGCAGCCTCGACTTCCTAGGCTCAAGCAATCCTCCTGCCTCGGCCTCCCAAGTAGCTGGGACTTTAGACATGCAACACCATGTCCAGCTATTTTTTCTACTTTAAAAAAAAACAGAGGTGGGGGTCTCACTATGCTGCCCACACTGGCCTAGAACTCCTGGGCTCAAGTGATCATCTGGCCTTGACCTTCCAAAGTGCTGGGATTACAGGCGTGAGCCATTGCAGCCAGCTAGGAACAGACTTAGGTTGTTTCAAACCATCCTGTTTACAATGGTTTATTACCATAGCCCTAGGAGGCTGTGGGCTCTCCAGAAAAGCTAGTGCATGCTGGGAAGAAACACAGGTGTTTTCTGAGCAGGTCCGGGTCCCCCTAATCCCCACCATGGGTTCCAGGTTCAGAACTCATGTTCTGGTTCATCCTCTCCTTTTAGAGATGAGGGCATTGACAGCCAGAGAGGGGAAGTAACTTGCCTGCAGTTACACAGCCCAGCAGTGACGGAGTCTGGGCAGGGCCCAGGACTCCAGAATCCCAGGCTGGAGCTTGGGCCTCTAAGTCATCATTTCACATTTTTTATTTTATTTATTTATTTATTTTTATTATTATTATTTTTTTATTTCACATTATTTTTTTGAGGGCCTACTAAGTGAATTCAGGGCAAGCAGACTGAAGTCTCTGCCCCATCCTGCCTCAAGGTGACATGGCTGGCAGTCTGGACTGGCGCAGGACCCAGCCTACATCCCTGGGACCCTCTGAGGGCTGCTCAGAGGCCCAGGGATTCTGCCCCATCTCCAGAGGTCAGGGTGTTGGTCTGAGAGCTCCCCAGTGACTTTGCTCCTCTCCTCCCCAGGGAAAAGCTGAGGGAGAGAAGGCGGCAGAGAGAGCCACAGGACTGAGGGCAATGCATGGAGCAGGGAAACAGATTACCTCAGGATAAGGGTGGGAGTGACTGTCATTCCAGCTGAAAATGGCCTCTCAACGCCAGGCTGGTGACATGGCGGTATTGTAGTACTATAGATGGCACTTGAGAGTAGTTTGTTTTCCTGTCTATCCACGAGCTCTGTGCTGGGCTCAATGGTGGACAGGACGAAGGCCCTCCCCTGGAAGACTCGGTCCCTCAGCATGTCCCCCATCTGGCCTCCTGGCTTTGTCCCATCTGGCCATGTTCTAAGACCCTGGGAGTGCCCCTGACGCCACTCTAGCTCTGACCAGCAACAGCAGTTGTGGGCTTGGCTCTGCTTTCTAGCAGCTCCTCCCTGGAGAGGAACGCAACCAGCATGTGCCGCACCCCCGGCGTGCGCTGGTGCCATGCCAGGGACTCCTGCGCCTTGCGGCATCTCCAGCTCTCCCGTGGCCTGAAGGGTGGGGGCAGGAGGTGAGCCACCACCACAGGGTGGGACGGAGGGGGCTCCGGCCTCAGAATATGAAGCATCGTACGGCGCTATGCTGTGTTGCACCTTTTCCTCACAACTTTGACCCATCGCCTACACTTTCAACATTTAAACATGTTGTTCTCTCTTTACAACTGAGCAGGCAGCCCAGCTAAAGTCCCATGAGCCAGAGTTCTGCCTCTTCCAGCCCAATGAGTCTCTAAAATGCATTCCAAGTATGAGATTAATTCCCTGTCAGCAGCACCAGCACTTCCACTTGTCTTTATATTTTTTACAAAAGGCCTCCCAAAGTACTGGGATCAGAGGCATGAGCCATGGTGCCCAGCCACAAAAGCAAAAAAAAAATTTTTTTTTTGAGCCGGAGTCTCGCTCTTGTCACCCAGGCTGGAGTGCAATGGCACGATCTCAGCTCACTACAACCTCCGCCTCCCGGATTCAAGTGATTCTCCCGCCTCAGCCTCCCGAGTAGCTGGGATTACAGGTGCCTGCCACCACACCCAGCTAAATTTTGTATGTTTAGGAGAGACGGGGTTTCACCATATTGGCCAGGCTGGTCTGGAGCTCCTGACCTCAGGTGATCTACTTCCCTTGGCCCCCCAAAGTGCTGGGATTATAGGCGTGAGCCACCACGCCCGGCCGCAAAATAGTTTTATAAACAGAAGATGCAATAAAGTGTTCAAATCATTGCACTAATTTTGCAGGACTGATGTGGAGGAGGTGTGGAAAACAGCTCTGGAAGTGCAGCTGCAGATGTGCGAAGGTGCTGCACTGCGAGGGGCACTCTAGGCAACTGCAGGTAATAGTGCAGCGATTTTTAAAAAGATTCAGACAGGCTGAGAGTCTATTGGACAGAAGTTTAAAAGCACCTGAGAGGCCAAGCATGGTGGCTCATGCCTATAACCTCAGCACTTTGGGAGACTGAGGTGGGCGAAATCACCTGAGGTCAGGAGTTCAAGATCAGCCTGGCCAACACGGCAAAACTTCATCTCTACTAAGAATACAAAATTTAGCTGGGCGTGGTGGCACGTGCCTGTAATCCCAACTACTCAGGAGGCTGAGGCAGGAGAATTGCTTAAATCCAGGAGGAGGAGGCTGCAGTGGGTCAAGACTGCACCACCGCACTCCAGCCTGGGTGACAGAGTGAAACTCCATCTAAAAAAAAAAAAAAAAAAAAAGCATCTGAGGCTGGTGTTGCACGCCTGTAGTCCTAGCTACTCAGGAGGCTGAGGTGAAAGGATCTCTTGAGCCTGGGAGGTGGAGGTTGCAGTGAGCCAAGATTGTGCCACTGTCCTCCAGCCTAGGCAACAGAGTTAGACCCAGTCTCAAAAAAATAAATAATTGAATATAAATTTTTGCAAAGACTCTTTTACCAGCCTGAAGAGACAAAAGGAAAGACCTCACAGCCAGATCTGCTGTGTTTTGAGGAGTGAT
Source organism: Piliocolobus tephrosceles (assembly GCF_002776525.5). Lineage (NCBI taxonomy): Eukaryota > Metazoa > Chordata > Mammalia > Primates > Cercopithecidae > Piliocolobus > Piliocolobus tephrosceles. The sequence goes on along the minus strand of NC_045441.1, from coordinate 139,513,650 downwards.
TTTCTTTCTTCCCCTTGAAGAGGAAAAAGCGGTTTTCACTGGTACATTTAAAGTCCCCCAGCTATGGGAAGGTACCAATTCTGGACAAGTGCCACTGCAACACAATGCTCAGAGTACCTGAACTTTCAGCTCTGCTCGTCGGGCAGAAATTCACTGCTGGCCACTGACAGGTCTGTTTCATATTTCAAAGGAATATTGGGTGCTACAAAGAGGAACTGAGAGGTAAAGTTATTAAACTCATTAAACCTGTGATTGGTTGGTGTTTTCCTGTCATTTTAAGAGAGTAAATATGGGGGGCAGACGTCAAAATACTTGTACAATTTTAAAATGTCACAATTAAACATGAGCTGGCTTAAAAACAAAAAAAAAAGCAACTCTTACCTAGCATAGGTGGGTGGCAGTGCTTGACTGTGTGTGTGTGTGTGTGTGTGTGTGTGTGTGTGTGTGTGTGTGTGGTGTCGGGGGTGTGGAATGGAGGGGTTGGAGACAGGCTCTGTTCCCCAGGCTGGAGTGCAGTGGCAAGATTACAGCTTACTGGAGCCTCCAGCCCCCCGGGCTCATGAGATCCTCTTACCTCAGCCCCACAAGTAGCTGGGACCACAGGTGTATATCAACTATGCCCGGCTAATTTTTTTTCTTTTCTTTTTTTTTTTTTTTGTAGAGACGGGGTTTCCCTATGTTGTCCAGGCTGGTCTCAAACTCCTGGCCTCAAGTGATCCTCCCACCTCAGCCTCCCAAAGTGCTGGGATTACAGGTGTAAGCCTCCATGACTGGCATAACACTTGATTTTTTAAAAAGTCAGATACAAATTTTTATGTAACAAAATTGTATGGACCTGTATAAAAAAATGCAAGAAAATATCAAAATAATGACAAAATGGTGACAGTGGCTGCCTGCCTCTAGTTAGAATTACTGGTGACTTCTTTTGCTTCTTTTATGTTTTTCTGCAGTAAGTGTACATCACCTTGTTTTCTGAAATATTTACAGATGATACATTACTTTATAAAAAGAAACAGAAGACCGTTCCCCATTGGAATGAGGAGAGGAAATTTTTCTGAGTCAGACTCTGAGGGGATACAAAGGAAGAAAACAAGCTGTGACTAGTATAAATGTGCACCATGCCAATCTTTTTTCAATTGTATTTCAGGGTATGAAAACATTCACAACATGCTCAGAAAACCGCTGTTTCGGCCGCATGCCCTCTTCCCTCTCCTTAACACGGGTGCGTCCTGAGTGACTGTCCCCCCAGCTCCTGCTCACACTGCAGTTCACACCAACTGCCAAGTCAGGGGCACCTGGGGCCCTCCCCAGGCCACTGGGTTGGCTCTAGCTTGCTCCAGTGGCCTGGCTTCATAGCATCTCACAGTATGAATGTTCTGTCCATTCTTCAACCCTTCTCCTGCTGAGGGACGCTCACGTCACTTCCTTCTTTTTTAGCTACTACAAGCAAGGCTGAAATCGATACTGTGTGCCTATGGGTTCTTCCCAAGGCATGTGAATGTTTCATGTGAATGGATAACGCCCGGTTACTTTTCCAGCTTGATCGTGGCAATCCCTTCTCCTGCTCTCCGCCAGCAGTGGGTGGGGATGTCCAAGCACCCGTGCGCCAGCAGTCTGCTCTTGGACCGGGGAACCAGCCCCTGGCTCTTCGGACCGGCCGTCCCTGATTACTAGTGAGGTTGCGCCTTTTCATGTTCGTCAACAACACAAAGCATTTCCTCTTCTTTCATTTGTCTTGATCCTACTCTTTGCCTGTCTTTCTTTTCTTTTCTTTTCTCTTTTTTTTTTTTTTTTTTTGGCCTGTTTTTCTCTTGGGTTTTTCAAATCTTTTCCTTAATCTGCACGAGCTCTTCGTATACCGGGCATGCGAAGCATGTATCCAGCACATGTGCACTGCAAGCAGGTTCTCCTGCTTTATGACCCAGAATGTAATTACATCTGCTAGTTTTGTAACTGGTTATAACATTTGAACAACAAAATCCACGACACAAGGGCGACACTAAAGATAAGAGGTGGGGAGATGCTGTTCTTTTTTTTTGAGACGGAGTCTTGCTGTGTTGCCCAGGCTGGAGTGCAGTGGCCGGATCTCAGCTCACTGCAAGCTCTGCCTCCCGGGTTTACGCCATTCTCCTGCCTCAGCCTCCCGAGTAGCTGGGACTACAGGCGCCCGCCAACACTCCCGGCTAGTTTTTTTGTATTTTTTAGTAGAGACGGGGTTTCACCGTGTTAGCCAGGATGGTCTCGATCTCCTGACCTCGTGATCCGCCCATCTCGGCCTCCCAAAGTGCTGGGATTACAGGCTTGAGCCACCGCGCCCGGCCGAGATGCTGTTCTTAACAGAAGAACACTGGCTAATACTTATAGAAAGATTGTTGGGTTTATGGCCACCTTGACAACCCCGATATCATCAACTCAGGCAAGGATCATTGATGGACGCTAAAACCATCAGGTGAACAGTTGTGGCGGGCAGTTTATTTTGAGGGTGTGGAATGATCACCCCCACAGACTACTTACTAATTACAGAGGGAGGAAATGAACTTTCACATTGGAGAGACCTGGTCCTCACGCTCCTGATGGCACTAAGGGTGTGGTCCTGTGGAGGAACCCGGTGTTCCTGCTGAGCTTCCAGATCACAGTTCAGTTCAAAGACCCCACAAGGGAGAAAGGAACAAGAGAAAACACCCAGCGCCAGCCAGCCCACGGTTCCAGGACTCGGGCCTTCTACAGGAAAATGGGTCCTGGCCCTACCTAAGTCTACGTCATGGGGGAAAAGGTATCACATTGGACCCTGTTCCATCCTTATCTAGGAAAACAAAAAAGGCTCTATAAGACCTTTCAGGCATGTCTGGGGAAGTGTGGTTATGGGTCAGCTATTAAATGATATTAGGGAATTCTTCCGACCTTTCTGGGTGCTATTCTGGTGTTATGGGTGTGTAGAATAATGTGCCTATCCTCAGGAGATGCCTGCTGAAGAGCTTGGGAAGATGTGTCAGCGTGTCTACAACTGCTGAAAAAAACATATGTGAGAGTGAGACAGTGACAGAGAGCCAGCAAATGCGGTAAAATGTTAATAATGATCACATTTTTAAATGCTGTCATTTTTCAAAAGAAAAAGCTGGGGGTGGGGGGAATCTGTCAGTCTGTTCCTCTATAAATTCTGGGTTTTCTGTCCGCTTAAGAGGATCTCTCATCCTAAGATTAGACAACATTGTTCTACATTTCTGCTCTGTTTTTAAAGGTCTTATCTTTTTCCCTGTGCATAAAGGTGGAGTACAGGCTCCAAAGCCAGATTTCCTGGGTACAGGTCCTATCTCCACCATTTGAATGAGCAGCCTTGGGCCATTTCCTTTACATCTTTGTACCTCAGTTTCCTCATCTGCAAAATGGGGTTAATACTACCCTGCAGGGATGCTCCAAAAATTGCAGGAATACAAGAAGGGCAAGTAAGCACATAGGCAGTGCCTGGCACAGTATGAGCACTAAGAGAAAGGCATTCTTTCTTGTGTGTGTTTTTTCAGAGGCAAGGTCATGCTAAATACAGTCCAAGCTGGGGTGCAGTAGCACAGTCATAGCTTATCTAACTGCAGCAGCCTCCCATGTGGCTGAGACTATAGGCGTGTATCACCATACCTGGCTAATTTTTAAAATTTTTTTGTAGAGGTTGGGTGCGGTGGCTCATGCCTGTAATCCCAGCACTTTGGGAGGCTGAGGGGGACTGCTTGAGTCCAGGAGTTCGAGACCAGCCTGGGCAACATGGAGAAACCTCGTCTCTACTAAAAATAGAAAAATTAGCTGGGTGTGATGGTGTATGTCTGTAGTCCTGGCTACTTGGGAGGCTGAGGTGGGAGGATCACCTGAGCCCGGGGTGCAGAGGTTGCAGTGAGCTGAGATCATACCATGACATTGTGCTCCAGCCTGAGCCACAGAGCGAGACCCTGTCTCAAAAGAAAAAAAAAACAAAAATTTTTTTTTTTTTGTAGAGATGAGGTATTACTATGTTGCCTAGGCTGGTCTCGAACTCTTTTAAGCTCAAGTGATCCTTCTGCCTTGGCCTCTCAAAGTGCTGGGATTACAGGCATGAGCCACCACACAACCATTCTTTCTGAGATAGCAGATCTGGTCCTGCTGTCCCTGGCTTAGAACCTGTAACTCCTGTCACCCGCAGCAGGAGCTGTCAATCTTGTGACATTTGCAGCACAAACACAAAGTGCTGGAGTGTGGGGTGGCACATTTGAGTAGTTTGAAAACACACTGCACCAGCAATTTTAATAATAAAATTACTACTGCAGTGAAGCCATGTCGAGTGGTACCTACTGGGCTGCAGGCTTGCCAAAGCTCTGGGCTGCTGTCCTCATGCCCCAGGCCACTGCACACAGAAACCTGCTCACCACCCTGAGCACATGCTCTGAGGATGCTCCTGAGTGGAGATGCTTTGCTTTTCAGCCAGCTGATGTGCCAGGCCCGTCTCCCACTCAGAGCAAAGGGACTGCACCTCAAGGCACACCCACATGGCCCACTCCCAGCCTAAGCAGGGCTGTCATCTGCACCTCTGCTTTATTTTACCCTTGCTCAAGTTTTGGGGTCACCTGGGAAGGAAGGGCTCATGGCACCACTGCCCCCAGGTTCAGAGCTCACCTCTGCCAGCCCTCACCCCCACATGGCTCCCCTCGCCCAGGCACACCGGCCCACCTTGCCTTCCAGGAGCAGAGGGATGGGAGGCAGATTCTCTCCCACCCCAAGGCCTGGGGTGAGAGATGATCCTCTCCTGGCCTCCCGAGGCCCTGGCTTCCTGCCCCGTTCAACTGGCTCCCTGGGAGGCTCGGCCTATCCTGGGCCCCTCCTCTGGGGCTGAGGCAGGTTCCCTGCTCAATTCCTCGCGGCCTCTGCACTGCTACCAGGGCGTGTGGCTCAGCCAGGCCTATGGGACTGTGGCCCCTTGGCTCTGGTGGGCACAGGGAGGGAGGCGTCCACACTCTGGGGCTTTGCTCACGGGGCAGGACACCGAGTTTCTCACAGTCTACCAAGTCCTGGCTTCCACCCCTTGAGAGCACTCAATGCCCCGCCAGCCTCTTCCCAGCCACCTGGGCACCCGTGATGAGTGCCAGCAGCCTGAGACCTTTAGGAACCCAGGCAAGAGTCTCCTACACACACCTGATCCTGATATCCACGCCAACAGGGAGGGCATGAGTCAGAGGATACACCCGCCTCAGAAGGAGACCATCCAGCCACTATAATGGCCTGTCCCCTCCAGCCCAGGAGGAGATAGCAGTGCACGGGTCCCTGTAAGCTGCTTCCTCAACTGCCTGTCTGACAGCCGTTCCCCCACCAGCCCAGAAGGGGCCCTGTGGACCCACTACAGAGGTAAGGAGGCTCCCTGGTGGCTCAGGCACTCATGAGGCTGGGCCTGGTGCTGGGCTGGGGACCCAGGGGTGGCCGCGCAGTTCCACTTGGGCTCAGGGCTCAACATTCATCAGGGAAGCGGTGAGTGATGCGGGCACCAGCATTGACACGTGCCAGCGGGGGAGGTGGCGGCTGCTCCAGGCCATGGGGGACCTGAAGGTGGTTGGAACAAGCTGAGCTCCATGATGGCTGCAGGTGGGGCAGGCACCCACCCACCAGGCCAGGGCTGCAGAGAGAGCAGAGTTGTCCAGGCAGGGTCCTGTGGTGGGGGCAAGGAGTCTTGACAGAGCCAGGTATATTTATTATTATTATGTTATTATTATTATTTTTTGAGACAATGTCTCACTCTGTCTTCCAGGCTAGAATGCAGTGGTGCAATCTCAGCTCACTGCAGCCTCAACCTCCTGGGCTCAGGCAATCCTCACACCTCAGCCAACTGAGTAGCTGGGACTACAGGCGTGCACCACCATGCCCAGCTAATTTATGTATTTATTTTTATTTTTTGTAGAGATGAGGTCTCACTGTGTTGCCTATGCTGGTCTTGAACTCCTGGGCTCAAGTGATCCTCCTGCCTTGGCCTCCCAAAGTGCTGGGACTACAGGTGTGAACCACCGTGCCCGGCCCGGCCTTAATTTTTTTTTTTTATAAGGGTTCTAATTACTCAACAGAGAGCTAGGTTTATACCCCAGCTTGCTGAGCAAGCGGGACACTGGCATAGCTGCTGGGAGAGAGAGCACCCCCCCATGTGAAGTGAACGCCATACATCTCTCAGGGGCTGCCGTACGGCTCAGGACCCACACAGAGAAGTGCCAGGCACAGAGCAGGCTCAAGTGGCACCTCAGACCAAGCCTCTCCCAGGTATGGAAGCCAGGAGGGTTCTTGGTGCTCCACAGCCAAGGGATGTGATGAGAATCTAGTAACACGGGCTTAGGACGGCATCTCCCTCCAAAACAGCACCGCAGCTAGGGGAGCACGAAATCCTCACAAGATCCTCTTGGAGTTGGGCTTGGGACACCCCATCTGATATGCCACAAAGGGTGCACTGCAGGCAGGGGCTGCCCCCTGCAGCCTGTCCTCAGGCTCCCACAAAGCCCCAAGTCCTTCCCGACATTCACAAGAGTGGGTAGGAAGGGATCTGTCACTGACTGCTGCAGCACTGCAGGCTCTGCCCGGCACAGTCCATGAGCGTCTCATTTCCAAGGTGGGGGGCTCTCCCTGTTTCTCAGCCAGGAAGTGGGCGGAGAGACAGGGGGCTTCCTCCTCTGCCACACAGCTTCCAAGAGTACGTGTGTGTTTGCAAACTTTCTGCTATTACATATATTACTTAGTATGGAACAAACGCAAACAAAAAACACTTACAAAAATGGCCCCTGCCTAAAATGCCAGGATGGGGTGAGGAAAGACTATGGCTTTGCTGACTGAGGCCTCTGTCACGATCCCGAGGGAAGCCCCTAGCAGGTGGCCAAGATGCTGACTACAGCAGCCAGCAGCCCGGGCCCGTGTGCACTTCATCTCGCAAGAGCAGGGCCTGGGCTCCACCCTCCCACCTGGCACAGGACCCAAGGTGGGAACATGAGTACACCTTAACATTAACACACTTTGTCACCTACCACACACAACAATAGTTGTACTTCTAGGTTTTAAGAAAACACACAGGGACAAAAAAAAACTACTGTGAATTCAGCAAGACTTTTAAATGGACTTGTCTGCTGTCAATCACCACAGCCTCAGTGTGTGCTCAACAGAGAAGTATTTGTTACGTGACTGAGAAGGGCACATTATTCTGTTTTTTTTTTTGATAGGGGGGATGGAGGCTCGCTTTGTCACCCAGGCTGGAGTGCAGTGGTGCAATCTTGGCTCACTGAAAGCTCCGCCTCCCAGGTTCCCACCATTCTGCTGCCTCAGCCTCCCGAATAGCTGGGACTACAGGCGCCCACCACCATGCCTGGCTAATTTTTTGTATTTTTAGCAGAGACAGGGTTTCACTGTGTTAGCCAGGATGGTCTCGATCTCCTGACCTCGTGATCCGCCCGCCTCGGCCTCCCAAAGTGCTGGGATTACAGGCATGAGCCACTGTGCCTAGCCCTGAATTTTTAATATAATCTTTTGAAAAGTTGAATCAGGCGGGGAATGGTGGCTCACACCTGTAATCCCAGTGCTTTGGGAGGCCGAGGCAAGTGGACTGCCTGTGGTCAGGAGTTTGAGACCAGTCTGGCCAACATGGTGAAACCCTGTCTCTTCTAAAAATACAAAAATTAGCCGGCTGTGGTGGCATGCCCCTGTAATTCCAGCTACTCGGGAGGCTGAGGCAGGGGAATTGCTTGAACCAAAGAGGCGGAGGTTGCAGTGAGCCAAGATTGTGCCAGCGCACTCCAGCCTGGGCGACAGAGTGAGACTCTGTCTCAAAAAAAAA